>NW_019213442.1:167394-188366 GCF_002532875.2 Varroa jacobsoni
ATTCATATGTATTTGTTTCAAATAAATGAAGCCATATATATAAGATGGAAATAGATGCAACTGCCATAAATCACACAGTGATTGATCCGAAGGATTTGGACGTTGTTCAAAACAGTTTGCTGTCTCAACGTTGCCGCAGAATATCCCTGATCGCTTCAGAAATCGGCTAGCTAAAACATTATAACTTGTTTTTTCAGCCTGCACAGTTTTCATGTCGTGTTCAGGTTCAGTTCCCGCAGTGTACATGGTTGTAGGAGCTGATTCATTGGGGAACAATCCCAACTGGCTAACTTTTCTAATTACTCGAACGTATTTTAGAAAATAGTTGCGAGAACTGACCACTATGGCTATTTGTAGAAAAACTTTATTGATTCCAAGTTGAAACACCCGCTCCAGCCTTAGAGACATTTGTCATTTACTTTTATATATCACACTATTGAATAATAACTTTAGAAGTTATGCTTGTTTTCAGTGCGAACAGACAACTGAGCGTGGAGCCGTGTAAACGGAAAGTCGGTATATTCGTGTCTCGAGAATCTTCAATTCAGGATATCGACGACATTGAGGTATCTCTCATTAGCTTCTTCTTCTAATCATTTTTCTCTTCCAAGGATATCAGCCAGCAAGTTTCGAAGGTAAAAAGAAAAGTTTTTTTTAAAAAAAAAAAAAGAAGAATATCTCTTATATCAAATGCTGATGTCCCATACTAATTATGCTTCCGTAGCGGATCGTATCTTGTATTGTTCATTAATGTTACACTTCTTTTAGACGTAAGGTGTGCAGAGTTTGGCATTAAAGCGTTTCGAATTAATGATTCAAGCCGTCATGAAAAAAGACAGTTATATATATATATATATATAAAGTTTTCCCCCTTTTTTAACCTTCTAATCATTAACCTGTGTATGTACACAAGGTTACGAGTTGTCATCTGTTGGCTAGAATGCCTGCATCGGTCGGATGATATCCCATCGTAGTTTACCAGCTGTTAGAAAAATGTGTTTTTTTTTTTCGGAAAAAATACGAGTGTCAAGAAATTGTTTGTATCATTAGATGGCACTATCAGTGTCAATATACAGCCATAAATGGCCACTCGCTCTAACGGTGTTAATAAGGGGTATATGATGCGTTTGACTGTAGGGCCATTCATGTTATAGTGACCGAACAGTGTGATAATTATATGACTGCAAATTAAACTATATCAACGTTAAGACTGGCGCCCTATAAGCTTCCTTATGACTTTATATAACTTTCAGGTCAAACATAATACTCCCATGCTAGTAGACGTCGCCATGTTGATTTCTAAAAACATCATGTAGAAACAAGGATTGGCGGGCTTAAAGTCGCAAGGATGCGCATATTAACAACGGGATTATTTTATACATTTCTTTACATACATTCCGGCCGTTAGTAGTGCACACTTCCATTTGACACTGTCCCAACCTTTTACTCCTCAAATTAAGGTTCAAAAGGTTGGAGAGCGCGTAGAGCGGCTATTGATAGATGCGCTTGAAAAAGCTGAAGAACTCTGGGCTTCGACTGGCATCACCACCGTGAAACTCTCCGAGCTTCTCTACAGAAATATACTCAAGGTAATCTCAACAAGAACAGCTAGATCAATAGAGAAAATGTTTTTTTTTTTTTCTGGAAGGAAAACACACATACAAAGCAATTGGTGTTTTTAGTTAACTTTTCGCGTCAGTCGTGTTAATTTGAAGTAACGCTAATCGAAATGAATAAGCGCTTCGGTTTGTAGTGGCTTCAGTAAAAAAACCCCAGCAATTTGAAAAGACGTACATTTACGTCGACTTCACAGCACATAGTTTAAGGAAACTACGTGACCACATCTATTTGCGACGTGATGGCTCGAAACGTAGCGTCAAAGGTTACGATAGCAGTATTTGTATGCATGCGTCAAATATGATCACCTGTACGACTTTTAACCAACTTATCATCATATCTAAATGAGAACCAAGTATGTTTCTAAATCTCTACTGATTAGGGCGCTGGACCTATAATATAACTTTAAAGGTTAGCCAGCGCGAAAGTTTCTTTCTTGCAAATAGCGTATTCTTGCGGTGCAGCCATGGGATTTCTATGATTCAGCTTCTATTAAAATTATTATTCATTTCGTTGCAAAATGAGCACAACAGGAAAAAGGAAATATTATAGAAGGATGCGCAAAACCGTTAACAAACACATAAATAGAAAAACAACAATTACACATCCTGTTCATAACCGAAAAAGAGGCGAATACTTCACCGCCATCACTCACACCGATCGTTTAGATCGAAGTTATGGATATATCATGATACTAATGCCAGGCGGTGCTTCTTGCTTTTGTTCAAGTATCTAAAAAATTACAGTTTCTGCCAAAGTTACTGCACGGAGAGATACTGTCGGAAGTCCTATAATTTAGCACGAGAAATTAAATTACGTAGTTGTTTATTACCCCTTCCCCAATACGCACTAATTGTCTCTATCGATCATTATTAGCAGTCAGAAACAATAAAAGTAATCAGTGAAACTTCTGTTTGCAGGTGGGATTGTTACATCTGTTAGCGCTCTATGGGCTTTTGTATATACCTTATATGAAATGGGAGACCGCGGCATGGTGTAAGTTTCTTTACTATTTAGAGATATTTTACTTCTAGAAGTTTTTACCATAACCGTTGTGGACTCTAGTTAAGGAAAAAAAAAAAAATATATATATATATATATATATATATATATATATATAAAATGAGACTTGAGTGTGAAGTGATTAGTTACGTTTAAGTTTAAATGATACTATTTTGAAGAAGCGTTTTTCTTCGATCTTATGCTAAACGTTATAGCTAAAAGTGACATCGGAGAGTACCATGTGTTTCTGAAGCTGATGTTTCTAATATCCTACTCGACAGCTAGACGTTATTATCAAAAAAAACAAGAAGAAAAAATGATAATCATCGCTTAATCAACAACACGGAATCGGTCGGAGGCTCGAAAGGTTCGTGGGCGTAAATTGAAAATTAAATCGCAGTAACTGGCTTTAATATGCCCCACAGCGTGGGGTATGAGCGAATATTGCAGTAAATTTGTTACTACTATAAATGAAGAGGTTATCAACTTAACTTCGAAACGATACGGTAATGCAGTTTATGATGCACAAATATTGCACATGTACTTACCTATAATTTTGCGTTCGATCTGCTTCTATGGGCAGATTACTTATATTCTGTGTGAGAACTTATGCTTCATCGTATTCGGTGTTTCTTTACTAGGATCAACATAACTTCTTGATAAAGGTCGTTTTCTGTTGTGAAACTAGTGTTGACCAAGCGATAATGCGGGGGTAGAAACGTCGTTCACAGCAGCGGGTCAACTTTAATTTGGCTTTTCGCTGCTTGTGCCGTTGTTCCGCAACAGCAGATAACGAACAAAGAAAAACCCGACGAAAGTGGGCAAATATATCGTTCGTTTGAAATGGTCATCGTTGTTTGGTGATTACAGATGTCTCGTGGTCCAGCTTTTTAAGTTGCTGCAGTATCAGGCCTTAATAACGTTGCCGACATTGGCACAATTCTCACACACGGAAGATACTGTTGGACGAGCAGTCTCTAGTCCTCTTGCCAAAACAGTAATAACAAGTAGTTGCCACCCCGAATTAGCAGTTGATCCTGTAAAATGTCGGAATACGAGCTCAAAATTAGATACTCATTCAATGTGTCCAATTATTCACTGAGGAGAACACTCCAATCCGTTGTTTGTCGATTAACGCCATCGGACTCAGCCGTTAACATCTGATTTCATGACCGCCACTATATTCTATATTTCTATTTCTATATTTCTGCGGAAATCTCTTAAACGACCCTGAAACAAGTGAAAATGCAAACATAGTTTTATAAAAATAATATAACAGGCTTTTTTCCCTTCTGGCGAGCATCGCCTTGCCATGCCTGCATTGCGATCTGGTCAACCTGGCAGTCCCTGCTAGTTAGTCGAAACCGCTGACGTCAAAAAGTTCCACAATACTTTCCGTTCAATTAAACGTTTCTTTTTCTGAACGATCAAAAATTGGATACAAACGAAAACAAGCTTCGACGTATTTGTCACTTATGTCCTACTACTAGCAAAGGTACGAAAAATAGCTTTGATTGCGCTTGCCAGTCATGCGTTTGACTGATTAGTGAGTTGCTAAATACGTCGAGCGAACGTAGATTACAGCTTTCATTACGTAAATAGCGTACGTAGCACTACGCTACACTTATTATGTACAGCTATGTTGCGTCACCAATATTCGATGCCTCACGGTCATCAATCGTAACGACGTACGGTTATAATGCGACAACGATAAAAATGCCCAGCGGGCAATTTTCCTATTTTCTATCGCTTCCAGCCGGTGGGTGTTGGCGCCTTTGTTTGTTTGTGCTTCCGTTATTCTGACGCTTAGAACAATAACAGTTTCTGAGAACAGTATTTCTGAATGTTTTGTACACGTGCCTTCTTAGTTCGTGAAGCGTTAGAAAAATGCTGGGCGATACTTGAGTGTCGAAAATTAGTATACGCTCTCTCCTCTCCTGTTTTTAGCGTCTGATCGAGTAATACAGTGGAGCTTTGTAGAGCATCATACTGTTTTATCCGTTGAGGGATGCACTTATGATTTTTCTCTGTGCATAAAAAATATGTTTAAACACTTCGGGTCCAAGATAAGAGCATCTTTGTCCAAGCGCTCCGTCCCTTCGAGATTCAGTTCCCCGTTGCCCTATCTGAGGATTTTCGAGTTGTCACTACAGAACCTGAAAGTGGCGCCTTGAAACGCAGACATCTGCGATCTCTGGTGAAGGATAGAGGTAAGCCTCCCGTTAGGTCGGTCTGAGCAAGCAGATTCTCTAGTTTGTGCTCTTAACAGTGTCAATCATGGATCGCTAATCGCTGCCAACACCTTGAGGGCCAACAGCTGAAACAGGAGTACGTAGAAGATCGTGTCCTGTCGATTTACCTATTTGCCCGTTTCTATATCTCCTATATATTGATACACGTTATCCAAAACAACGTCACGCATCTGGCTCGTTGCATGTGTTTGCTTACGGTAAGACGACGTAACGTCGGTTATCAGGGTAGTCGTAGTAATGTCGCCTCACCACTGATAATTACAACTCAAATTGTACCTTTATCGAGATATGTCTATTCGTTTCGCAGGCAGTTTCTCCATAGCTCTCTCTTCTTTCTCGCTTCCCCTTTCTACCCAAGCAACCGTTCGACACGTTACCTTGTTGAACCTAACGCGTCTTAGCTACCCTATTTCTTTTTCTGTACAGGGTGTCGTAAGTGTTCAGATCGCCTAGGTATTAAATGATGCACTGATTCGTTGCGTCAACGTTTTCACTGCTATTAGCCAACTACCTCTATCTGTGATAGCTCTGTGACAGGTAACCAGTCAAGGTCGCGTATTAATACGAAATACAATCGTTGTATTCGGCGGAATCTGTTCACAGTTTACTAAACCGCGTCAGCCCGTAGCTTTACCCACCTTTTTCCCGTCGGCTAGCCTATCTGATATGCTTTTCTCGACTGTCTGCTGCTAGAGTTTTTGTCCACGATCACTATTTGCTCCCGCCACGTGTTTCCCCTTCCACTCAGCCGTTTGTCTTCTTGCGCACTGCGATCGCGGTTATAAATACGGTTTGTTTCGGTGACCTTGAGATTTCGATCTGAAGTCTGAAAGCGCAAGTGAAGCAAACACTCCGATTTATGTTTTTCTATTCGCTGATGAATGGCAGCAGTAGCAACCGAGCGAGTGCTATTGTTCCGGCAGCAACTGCTTTCCACCACATCAAGCACAAGCACTAACCGTACCTCATCTTTTGTGCAGGAACAAGTATTAATAATAATGGACTCGACTTATTTTCGCTCTATACGAAAGCAGGCAGGCAGGCAGGCAGGCAGGCAGGCATCGGTCCTGCACTGATGCAATAAGAATCCTGGTTATCATTACCTTTGCCAGTCAGTAATGCTGGCTTTGAAGGCGTATAGTAGCGTCATGTAGGCCGCTTTGTTTCTACTCACTGTACGCGTACTGTTATGGCAACCGCACGTAGAGTAGCATTTATATACAACCAAAGTTTGACTGCCGATTTCCAACTACTGATGGCTTTTTGCCTATAAACAGGAGAGTGAAGGAAAGAATTGCGAACGCCGTCCCGGTAGCCGCTTACAATGGATACATCGGACCGATGTACTATGCTATTCGACACACACTAATACATCGCAATGGTTCTCGCCGCACATGATGATGAAATTCTTATAGGGGATTGGAAAAAAGCGACAAAAAGGAGAGTTCTTAACGGCGGGCAAATGGTCCACAGGCCTACAGTACGCTGCGTATTAGCAATAGGAACATTGGTTGCATTCAGATCAAAGGTGATCTACATTGTTCCTTGCGAATCAATAGATCGGGCTTGTATAGTTTGAATGGCTATAGACAGGAAACAGCAGGAATTAGGTAAATGATAATGTTCGATTTCCTTCATTCGAACCACTTCTCGACTAGAACAAATACTACCCATTGTATGGACGATAGCTCTTATTGATCTTGGCGTTCTTTCTCTAAAAATACCTGCCTGATTGTTTTTGAGGAATATATATAGTCGTTACATAAGATTGAATCCTTATTGATATGGAACCCCAAAGATCATCACTCGAATACACTTATCCGTAAAATCGAAGGTCTTGGACATTGTCGTAGATTCACTATCGTTATTTGTCAGGAGCGTGCCAGAATCAAAGATTTTGCCGATAGTTTTATTCTGCCCTGCAAACATTTAAAAAATGTTGGAAACGGCGGCTGCTAATGATTCCCATCCCACTAGACAACTAAATCAGAACGAAGAGAACTGCACGTCATTGTCTTCGTCCTGATTTAGTGTCTAGCAGACCAAATCGACTTTGAATGTCACCGGCGCCTAATTGTGCTGTGTTTGACTTAACATGCTCAACGATTATTATACACAAATAGACAAATGCAAGGACAAACAGGCACACACCCAGTCAAGGACCGTAATCCGTAGTTTTTTTTTAGATACAGTTTCCACTGGCGGCGCTGCTGTCGCCGCCGTTATACCCAGTATCATCTACGACGCACACGACGAACCAATGAGAACCGTAGCCAATGAAGAAACTGACAATGGCCTTGGCAATTAACCAATCGAGCTTTGCTGACAATAGCGGTGATACAGAAAATATGTCCTGAAACAAAAAGGCTAAAAAATAATATTCGGTACAAGCTTGTTGTCGAGAATTCTGCATTGACTTGCTTAGTCAGGATGATCGTGGCTGTGACGGCCGATAAGCCTCAGTGTTTTGCGGTTAGTCCTTTTGCGTAATTGCGTAGCGTCCCTATCAGGCGATAGACGGCACAGGGTAACGACAAATAATAAACAAGCAATAAAATAGCATAAGGCGAACGAACTAAAAAGAAAATGGACGACGGAGGTAAAATCAGAGTGGTGAAAATCTGTACACATCTATGGCTATTATTATTATTGTTTGGTAATGACAGCTACAGTTGTCAGATCTTCTGCATTGCTGAGACTCGCCGAAAACAGTCAAGCAAATAGTAGTACTAAAAAGTAGGTAATAGGAAAGTCCAGAATGGCGAGAAGGAAGCATGCACAAAATAAGGAATAAAATGAATCAGTGTCACGCTTTAATGTCCACTACGGAAAGGCGTTTTGGAATACTGCGTGTTTTGCCAAACTAAAATGTAGGGACATGGATTTGGCGGAGGTGCGGATGTTGCTTGCACTTCATTGGAACTTATCTTGCTAAAGGCATTGCTCGTCGCGAGGGGGCTCGGGGTGAAAACGTTTTAGTCTTTATAAGGGAAAGAGAAAACTAACAAAACGGGGATTTCTTTCTTGACGACAGTTAATACTGTCGTTTGTTGACGCGCTTATAGCTGAAGTGTCAGGAGAGGAAGAGACATATCACAGAGACAGAGTTATCAGCAAATATCCGGGTTACAGAAAACTAACGGCCTGACGTCAGTGCAAAAAAGAGTTCTTCATACGTTTATCGTGATCTGCGTCGACGCGATAACAATTAAGATGGTTAACAAATTGGCCACTTGAACGGTCGAAGTGTATCCATGTGTTTATAGGCGACAACGTAGAAAGACAGTAGAACTTTCAGATCGATTCAAATAAAACATAACATTGAATTTGTATTTGTTTTTAGAAGCATCTCTCACTTTGGAGCTGCCTAAGCCCCGAGCGAATGGTATATTGTCCACACGAGAAAGTGATATATGGGCTGTTATTATAACCTAATCGTTCAACGACGTCAACCTATAAGATAAGCGAGAAGGGGCTGAAGATACACAGATAAGACTAGTTGTCACAGGATATCGCTGAACGGCCTGATTGTCGAAATGATCCACGATGCACTTCACGAGTCCTTTATCTTTTCGACGGCTCCTTCGGATTCGTGTTAGGGATGAAGGTCACAGAAGAACAACGCTGCAGATTCAAATCAAACCCCACACGCTATTCTGCCTTTGAACTGTGCTTGGATGATAATGGTATTTTTGTTAAAATCTTAAGTGGGACACGAACACCACGATAAAACAGAGAAGAAGCTAAATGGGTTTATTCTCAATTGAAGACCTGATCGATTTCATATTGACAAGGACAGTTTTTGTATTAATGAAGTGCCCTAGGATGGCCGAAAGTAGTATGCGTTCATACCCATTCACCCGGAAATTTCTTTTTTAAGCTCAACTTACGGATTAATTAGAGAGTTTTACCGTCTCTATTCAAAATCAAGGTATAGTGTTCATCAAATCTGTGGCGGCTGCTAGGCGATCAGCTGCAGCACTAGTCTACTTATGTGTTTAGTTAACCCTACAGAATAGCGTCTTTATCGCATTCCATCCACTGGCATCTTTCAGACTAAAAAAAAAAGCCCCCTTTCATTTTATCATTTTTCCCATTCAATAACATCTTCCTATTCTGAATTATGAAGTTATTGATTATACTAAAAGTATTGCTTTACCTTTGAAATGTTAGAGACGGTATTTACAACGCAGCCTTTGTAGGAAAAAAAACGTTGCGAAAAGATTCTTGTAATTAAAGCAAATTCGTTCCTTTGCCTACGCATCGTTCCGGTGCATGTCTAGGCTTCCAAGTGAACAGTCTGCCATTCTGCGCTGGGCCTTTGTTAAAGGTAGATAACCTTCAATGGCTTACGCCATTGACAACATCTACTGTATTAATTTTTAGCAGATCCCTTTATTAGCAGGATTTTAATCAGTCAGACGTTTTTCTTATGGTAACATATACGGGGTTCCAGCCGAATCCCCTGACGATGAAATACTGTATAACGAAGCTCAAAGTTATCAAGAAGTTCTTACCGTTGGCCGAACTGACAGTTGTTATAGCCATAGTATGTTTTTGCGCATTTCTGCGAAATAAATAAATAACTCTGGGTCTATAGGTCGTACTGATAAAAGAAAGGTTAAAGAAGTCTCAAAGTTTATTATAGTTGACGAAATGTATTTGAACGATGGGCCAATCGGTCCATAAAGTTAAACGCAGCTACTAATTGGTGATGCACAGCGACGGCCATGATCGGATGCATGTTCGTACAAATTAGGACAAAATTATGTTGATGTCAAAAACGTCCCGTACTACCATTGGCGACCGACACTCCGAAAAATACTCTGCATTACAAAAGCACTTGCGTGGACATTCAGTCTGAAGTAAGATGAACTTTCAGGGACTTAAGTTACTACGATACGAGCCTCGTAGCATTATTTGAGAAAAAAAAACTTAATACCAAGTATTCTTATTGATAAATGTGAGGTTTATTTATGCAAACTATGAAAGAAGGGACGTTAATGCGTTGCGTGGTCCGTTTCCGATACCAATTTCGCTGTATCCATTTATGTTAATTTGGTACTTTTTTTCGTAGTATATATGTTTTGAGCTGGTTACGAGCCGCTAAGGTCATTGTAGAGCACATTCACGCTCCGAGATCATACCTGCAACACGTAAATTGTTCTATTACTCCAATTTTATCCCTTGCCTTTCGTGTTCTAGGTTTTTTTTTACCTTCAGCAGTATGCTAAGCGAAGCCAGCGTTGAAGTTGCAGCAGCTCAACTTTTTGGTGTTCGACGTAATCATGTTCAGTCAACCCTATATACCTTTGCTGCGCTATAGAGGTAACCGGTCTGATATGCCCCCCCCCCCCCCGTCTTTTATTCGTCTCAATTATTTACGTGTAGAGCAAATAGCTGAAGAACGTTCGGCCAAACGTCGAACGAAAGTTCGATACATGTCAACTAAACCATTTGCCCTGCCATGGCATTTTGAATGGGAGAAAAAAAATGGAATCACGGCAAAACTTAACGGCTGGATACTACTGCATAAATTGGTGCTGCATCAGTGCGTTACGATTGTGCACATAAGTTATGTCGTAAATATTATATCAAATGGGCCTATCAGCGTTTTTTTTTAGTCTTTTCACTTTGGGACAACAAAAGGGGACAGGATATGAAAGACGGAGGTGGAACAGCTTACAGAGTCACTTGTGCCATATTTCACATTTGCTAACATTTTGTCACGTTGCTATTGCTCGTTTTGTCATTTTATGTCGCATAAAAACAAAAAAAAAAAAAAAAAAAACACGAAATGTCCGTCGGCGCAGCAGTCCGATAGACGCTAAAAAGACGAAAAGTATGACCGCTTAAGTATGGATTGTGTGGAGGCTCAGTTTAAACCAGTCCACCGGTTAGTCCTATTTTTCTTTCCTACAAAGATATATTTAAAGGCTTAGTGACCTCGAAATGACTGATTTTTTTTGTTGTCAAATATATAGTCGAATTTTAAACGAAATGCAGCAAGTGTTCTCGAACTCATCTAGTATGTTCCATGTATGTTGGTACGGGCTTCATTAAGAGATAATGGTGTTTAAAAAATAATTTTTCGGGCACGATTTCGTCGTTTTGTAAGGTGAATAATGTGATAATGTGCACAGCGGCGGGAAGTCTTGGCCTCGATATAGAAACTAAATGACCCACGGCCTTCTTCGCTACGTTTAGTAGTAACCACCGTCTCGCATTCTCAGTACCGAATCAGAGGCTAAGCAGTCAAATAAAGTCGACGTTGATTGATCGGTTGATTGATCTATAACAGTGATGAACGAGACTAAATCACTGCATCTACGATTTTCGCTGCTACCATCGGCAGCTGATAAGGCATTAATATTTAGACATATCGTAACCTTTTATTTCCGCAAATATCAGTACATTTTGGCATCAATTACAATAGAGAAGAGAAAATAACATTTGCGTATCTTTAATCTGTAACGCTTAGCTAGGCATGACTAATTACGGAGCATTGCCTCGCAGATTTTGCCGGTTTGCAAAACACACCATGTCAACTTGATGCATGCCCTTAGGACGAAGCCGTTTTCCTGATCGTAACTGAACAATTAGAAAAACAAATCACAGTGGCAGCATTTCCGTTCGTAGAAAAAAACACTGATGATTATATCAAACAATAAAGCACTGCTAACCCTTCTGACAGAGTTGTCGTTCAAATCAATTTAGGGAAAGCTTTTGTGGTGTCAATACCTAGAGTACGGCACATATGTGCAGGAAGCAACAACGCAGGACAGATTTGCGCTAGCCGAACTTTGTACGTTGTTGCTAAACCTCGCCAGCTTAGCAGACAGGGCAACTTCAATCCGATAAGATTCCCAGCTGTACGTAGACTCTATGTGTCTTAGATTTATCAGTACGTGCGCTCGCACCGCCCTTCCCCAGCTAAATGCAGCGGAATTAGTTGCAAGCCATGGCTGATCCATATTCACAGTAACTTATTGTTACGCTTGAAATAGTTTCGTCCGGTAATTCGCATCGATTTATCCGCTAAGTTGTTGGCAAAAAAGCCACTGGATATTTCATCTATCGATGTCGGCAAGTTCTTGAGTGAGGCGATGACGCCCCGTTCGACCCACAGATCTTCGTATTGCCATAACATCGACGCTATCGGCGTTTATATGATGGGATATGACTTTGCACGGTATCGCGTGAGCACGATTTGTCAAATGTAACCATATACAATGCGTTTGTTCCGAATGAGCGTCCAATAAGCGTTTTATGAGCGCGTATTGAATCCACAATGCTCGATAAAACGAACGCGTCGAAAACTAATGTGAGAAGATTGCGGTAAGATCTGAAATAATGATTATACTCATTCTTAATACATTAAAAATCACCTTAATGCCATCCATCGATTGACTGCCCATCGGCTAACTAAAGACATTACCCTCTTTCATTTCGTGTTTGATGGATAGATACGCGTATATAATACAGGGACACCTGTGGACACATGGACGCACGCATCGTTGTGCTTGCTGGCACATGAAACCACAATTACTTTGCTTATTTGACTGTACAACGGCCAATTGGCTACACCCGTTCGCTAACACGATATACGAATTCAAGGAAAAATAGATGTAACGTTATTGACCCTAACTTCAATCCGTAAATCACGTCGTATAGGAGAGGTATAACTGGGTTGGATTATGTGTCTTAGGGCCCGCCTACACCGGGACGGCCGATTCAGGCGAAGTGGGCTTTTACATACAAATTCGTTGTACTAGCCGGTGCTCGTCAGCCAACCAGTTATAGGATGTACACCGTCACAAGTATGCAGATGAACACCTTTTTTGTCGGCTGTAGAATAGCAATTTAAGGATTGGCCAAAACGTCAATATGTCTATACACATGAACCGTAGTTCGTATGTAACCGTCCAAAGACGTTTACCATCCAAGTCAGCGACCAATGAGTAACCGCTCGCGTTTAAGCGGCATAAGAACAACAGGTTGATAAGTATTTTTGGGCGCTTTTAGTTTGACTCCTAGCGCTAGCACCAGACAGTTGCGGAGCCCCTAGAATAGACAGCATTAGTAAAACATACACTTTTGGTCCGGCAGTGGTTAACAGCGTTGACCCGGGTCGACATGATGATCAGCATCACATATCGACGGAGAAAAGGTGTGACAGATCAAAGAACAGATATTACGTTCTACGGTATCAACATTCGCCGACGTCAACTGTGGATTATAATTAAACCTATGTAATATACTAAAAATATGAAAACATATTACTACGGACAAGCATAGGAGATGGCAAGGAAGCCGCTTTGGCCTTCGACAAACGAGCATCACGTTCTTTCTACGTATAATTGTTTCTGGATGTTAGATCATTTAACTCGCAAAACCATAATCAGGTTCAACAAAGGAACACTGTACAAATTGCTCTGCTTACGAAAGAAGCTATTATCTTGATTCCGCTACGTGTGACAGCGCGATACGGTCCGAACGTAACAGTTCTAAATAACGTTTTTCAACGAAACATAGCAGAACGCCGATAACGAGCTGTCTGACACGGGCAGATCACGACGGCAGTTCGATATCGATCAAGTAGGCAATGTGGCCATTAAGGACCTTTTCTTTTTTGACGAAGGGTAGTTCGTCGCCGTGTAAACTCCGTTCCTCGAGATTATATCAACGTCTTTTAAGTTTAACTACTCGTTGGCTAGATAGGAGTCGGTACTAGCAGCTAATAGGACTAGCGTATTTTTTTAGACGCACCTGTACTCTACCGTATAATGCTTATATTTGCGGGTCTAATAAAATAGAAACTTCAAGTCTCAGGCACAACTTGCAGCTGGCAACTTGTTTATTATACAGCGCATTAAATAGGCGGGCATGGAGAATGCGGATGAGGAGGTAGAGAATTGTGGACAGAGGACAGCATACTTCCTTAAGTATCCTTGAAATACCTTGAGAGGGGAATGTTGGATGATCGCAAATTGAGCTCGTGGCGAATATATGAATCTTTCCCTAAAAGTATACTTAATACGAACGTCTAGTGTCTGGTTTAGCTGTTGTCGAGATTGTTGTTTTTGGTAACACTCACCATTGGCCTGTACATTGCAAGGCGCATATCGGTAAAGGCCGCCGCTACTTGTGAAAAACTGTGGACGAATGCTGTTATATTGACAAATTCGGATCACACATTTCGACCTATGAAGAGTCGATCAGACGAAGGCTCCTTCGCAGATGCTAGCCGTTTTAATTCTCAGTTGCCTGAAGACTTTGCTTCAAATAACGGGGAAACAAGCGTTTACAGGAAATTTAGGCACAGACACATACACATAAACGTTCCGCCCTAGTTTTCCACAGATGACTGAACATCTTAGGTTTCCTTCTCAACGTCAATCGACGTTACTGTCGTCGTAGACAGCACAGAGGAAGCCGAATCAAAAGTTTGCATGTATTCGGCACGATGTCTTTCGATCATTTAGATAGAATGAAAGGCGTCCACACACTTGTGATGGGCCTTCAAAAACTGCTGTAGTGCCATATTGATTGTTTAGTAATATGTCATCTAGTCACTACGCTCGTTCAAGGCTGCCTGCCACTTCGAAAGATATTTTTGGCAAAGACAGCAAAAGTCGGTTCGGGCATGACAAAAAAACCACCAGATTATTTGTGTTCGTAATCCACAGACAAGTTTGTCAATGCGCAGTGTGTTTGCCGACAGTTTATGTTTTCGTTCTTTTTTCTTAATAACATAAAGTGGAACATTGAGCGGATAAATAAAGCACGTGCTATCTCCGGCCATGGCTTCTCTTAGAACTATTATAATTTTTAGCAAAGGATACGAACACAACGTATAGTCTTAATGGGGCAAAACAGACTGAATAGCAAAAGGTTAAAGGACAAGGTAAACTTGTGCACTCGTGTTGAAATAGATGAAGAATACGCTAGTCATGCATAGACTTCGGATCAAAGGTGGGACGTCATAGACATAAACCAACGGCGATTACTGTCGTTAATGTTATCGTCAATATGGTATAGAATTGTCTCGCATTTACCCGAGTGCTTACCTGCCACTTTAGCGGCTATGACTAGTTGCGGAAATCCAGTGTGTCTTTGCTAGAAGTTTAAAGTTAGCGCGCTTTCCAGCCATTTTGTGTAGAACCGGTTAAGAATATTTGAAAGCCTAGAAACTATAAGTTGGTTTGTCAGCTTTTCGGCAATACATAGACTGACACCATCCGCTTCGCGTTATCTTCTCCTATGCTCTTTTAGAAATAGAAGCGGCCTTTCTGTTGCTGTTTCAGCTATCGGTATATCACTGTGCATGAATTAAGCCTGGCTCTGTAGCATCGTCTAGACAGCATAATTCCATGACGGATGGATGAAAAAAAACAATGTACAGCCAATTCATTATAGTCGAAGTGTCTAAATTACATCAAATACAAGATTTCTCGACGGATTGATTTTAAGCACCTTAACCTAACGAAAAACTTCGCGTTCTTTTTTCTGTACGTTTCTCCCTACGATCTAGCTTTCTTCTATCTGTCCGTGTCGGGGTTGTCCGTTACGGCCGGAGCCCACAGACTTTGGTGCCACCGTTCATATAAAGCACGTTGGCCTTTACGAGCATTTCTGATGTTGGCGAATTGCTGCGTCGCTCAAAATGATATCTACGATTGGGTTCGGTGGGTATTATTCGTAGTTCTTCAAGGGAATTTTTTCCGCTTTAACGGATGCTACCCAGAGCTTTGATCGTTAATGACCGTTCCACTTTTAGGTTGATGCTTATGATCAGAAGCGCTTCGATGACGATTTGCTAAAATAGTCGAGTCTATGATGGAAGCTTGTGATAACGAACTAGCTAAAAGCTGTCGTTCTGTAGCTGTTATTGTATAGAAAAAAGACTCAAGTTCTTCTTTTGTCTATGGATTTGTCAGCACACCAGGTCAAACAACTATTGAACTTACAAGCTAACTATGAGTAAGTGATAGCTTCAGACGTCAATAATATAGCTTTATATAATAATAACGATACATCGAAATAATACCATGGTCAGCATCTGACGTACTAACATTAACTATTGTTTTTAGTTCATCTCAAATGATCAAGTGAAGATTTAAGCACACAACCATATAGATTGTATACTCTACTTACTTCGAAAACCGACAGAAAACGTCAATTACGCATGTACAAATCGTTATTTTAACAACTTGGTTTCGTATAGCGGCAGAAGGAATCAGAGGTTGCCAGCTATCGGCCGTTCAACTAGATACGTCGGTCACACCGTTTCGCCATACTGGACATAGTATACGTCTGCCTGTATTGCCGCAAAATAACTGACTCTGTGTTTGGTGCCAATTAATATTTTCAGAGATCACCGGGTTCATCATAAATTTTCTGATACCGACGCTGACCCGCACAATATCACGCGGGGTTTATTCTTCTCGCATGTTGGATGGCTTTTTGTTAGGAAGCACCCAGAGGTAGAGGCAGCCGAAAATATGCATGACTTAAATTTCGTATGGAACCGTTTGGTACAGATTCTAGTTATACAAAAATAGCCAAAACATATGATAGCTTTGCTTTTCTGCTTATGTCGAAAGAGACGTTTCGTCGAACTGCTAACAATGCCCACAAAAGATTTTTAAATAACCCTTTGAGCGGACCTCATATCGTGCGTGTAAGTGTGGGTGTATAAAACAAAAAAGAACAGACTAGAAGGGAGCTATTTTTTCTTGTGCTCATTACTGATAATGGAATTTACACGAGTTAAAGCTAGCATTATTCGTACAGGTGACCCGCCTAGGATCCAAAGTCGACTGCAGTGATGTTGCCGAGGATCCCATTGTTGCGTTTCAGATCAGGTACGAATTTGCTCTTGATCAGGGGATGCTTTTCACGATGACTATTGATGATATCGCTTGCTGACATTTTTCGCTCTACCGTCTTCTAGGTTTAAATTTGCATACGAAAAATTGTCAGATCTTCTCTGAACAGCTGCCCCTTCTATAACGTGGGTAGATTAATGTCGTCTGTAGTAAATACATGGTAAGTTTAACGTGCGACGTACATGATCGAGGCGTGGTGGAATATATAGATATGTGTGTGGGTGTAGGGATCCTGTCGATGTATGTACCGATGTATGCAGATTGGTTGTGCGGGTCATTTGCGTACCTCTTGCTCACCGTGATCAAGCGCCTTGAATGCAAACCATGTATTTACCTAACAAATATATCTTTTGTTGCTGGTGTTAACAACAGGAGAAATTTTTCGATGGGTCGATCGGCTAGTTGAGGCGTACTCTAACGTAACGCTGAAGAGAAGAAACGCGTCTAATTCTTATTTAAAGCTTATCGATTAGGTGAAACTCGAACTGGTTCAACACTACGTTTCTTCATTGCATTGTTGCAGTTTATCAAACACTATGCATGTCTTAATTTGTTATTCTATTTATTAACGTTTATCAGTTTATTAATTGTTAACGGGCCGCATATAGAAATGTTACGGGCTGAGATAGCCGTATCGTTCGTTTACTGCACCGTAGACTGTAATCAATCAACCAACCAACCAACCAATCAATCATCTTCATCACCGTTTGCTGATTTTCAGTCAGTCGTTGTCTATCTGTGTTGTACTTCTTGTTTTTTCTTGCCTATTTTATTGCATCCCTTTATTTTGACTGGTACTATATGGATGTTGATCGCTGGTTACCTATTCGTGTCCAATGTAGACATTACGTTGTGCTGACCTTACTATTCGCTACCTTGATCCCCACGTGTCTGCCCGTATACTGCTGGGATGAGTCCATCTGGGTAGCATTCTACATCTGCACGATAATCCGTTTGGTAAGCGTCTTCAGACCGGTTCTAAATTCTTTCTTTCTTTTTTTCTTTTTAGATAGAATTCGTTTCTGCTTGACGCTGACGCCGTCGGCGGGATTCATATTGTTTTTTTCTCGCACGTAAAACTGTGACAGATTGACAAGCGCTATGTGGGAGGTTGCTTTCCAGACGACAACGCTGAACTGAGTGGATCGCGCTAACTGTTCTAATTAGTATCTAAGTTTATCTTACGATCCAGATTAGACCTGATCCTTAAATTCGGCTAGCAGCTTTAATAGGGATGGTTGTGATATGAAACAGCGAGTGTGTTTTTGTTTTCCTAAGACGTTCCGGCGTTAGAGAACCCTCTGTTTGTTTTATACAACAAATATTCATTTGCAGGTCATTCAGCTCAATGTAACGTGGTCTGTCAATTCGTTCGCGCACTATTTTGGCGAAAAACCGTTCGATAACACGATTTGGCCAACAGAAACCAGATTTGTCGCCTTCGCTGCAGCCGGAGAAGGCTGGCATAACTACCATCATACGTTTCCACACGACTATGCTTGCTCTGAGCTGGGATGGTTCGTACGTTGTAGCCGTTACTCTGTTCCCACTGCGTTGTTACGAAGACAAATGCTCCGGGTCGTTGTTCATTAGAGACCCAATAGTTAGGCTTGATGCTAGCGTAAATACGCGTCGTTTCGTGCTAGAGAGATTGGAGCGATAGCTAACTTTGCTAGTATCGGACTTTCGTTCTTATTGCCATTGTTGTATCTTAATGAAACGAATGTAATGTAGATATGTTTCAATGCAGTGATAGCTCAAGCCTTACAATTTACTGTTACAGGTACCTAAACCCTACAAAACTGTTCATTGACTTTATGTGGCTAATAGGAATGGCCTATGATTGCAAACAGGTTTGTGGAATATTTTTTTGCCTATTTAGCATCGTTAGCACACAATTTTATTGTGCTTAAGTTTATCGTCGATTATTTCTGAGATAACCGGAATAAGTAAGAATTTGCCGCGACAAATCCAAGACTCGCCAGTGAACGCTATGAACAGGCATAAGCCTAAGCATACAATACAAGAACAATTTTATCTAATCCATTCGGTTCGAACATTTTCAACGGGCACGTTCCCATTGATAGTTGGCTGGCCACACGCGTACTTACAAGTTTTTCCGTCAACGGTATTAACGCGGAACTATTACTATTTGGTCATCTTATTCCGCGATACAACAACACATTTCTAGGTAACTCAGGAATCGATGGACAGTGTCAAGTTCCGTAGAGGCGATGGCACACGAAGGCCTGCGCATGCATCATGCGAACTTGCTTCAAAAGACGCGTCCGCCAGTAGCCATCAGTTCTGACACCTCGTAGCCATTGCAGGACGTATCGACTATACAAACAAGTAAACTGTTAAGTGTTATTGCGAGAAAGTGTATTGTATATTTTGTAAGTACTGCTGAAAGAACAAAACGATATACGATTCTATAATAACTTTATATCTTGAACGTTACAATGTTACATGTCTAAACAACTGAGCCATTGTTGTTATTGTCATTATCGACATCCTTGCACGTGGAAGCGTCGTCTGCATGTATACAGAATTAGGTGTGTCTATACAACTTGCCGGTATTACGGTAACTGACCTTTAAGAATTGCATCCAAAAGTACGTAGACCTGATGAAAGGACAATTCAGTGTAAAGTGATTGAGTATTCTGGCGCTAACAACACGTAATGTTAACCAGTGCCATATATATATATATACACATATATATATATATATATATATATGTATATATATGTGTGTATATATATATATACGTATATGTATGTATGTATACTACATCACAGGCAAGCTTATCGTCTTTTTTGCTTTGATGTATGTCACAAAAGAGTGGACACGGCACAGATTAAATGTTCATTCGGTCACTGTTAAGTTTGGGCGTATATTGTCTTTAGGACGAAACGAAGACATGCCAAGGAGCACAATTTTCTATAGGCATTTACTTCCTAGAATAATTCAATTATCTAAAGGTTATACCCCTACGAAACATCGAGAAAAACGTTATCACTTACAAACAATGAGTATCTTTAATACAACTATGCTGTAGTGTATGTTACCGTTAAAAAAAACATGTGCTGTAGGTTTAGATCATGGCCTCCTTCTATACGCACCAAAGATCAAGAAACACATGCCGTCACAGATATGGTTGCAAAACACCACGTATATCATTTGTGATACTCGAATACGATATGGGACTTTATTGTTAGGGTAAAACGTTATTTCTACTTTGGGTAAAGTTTAGATTTAAAAAAAATGAGCCCTAAATATTCACACACCTGGTTGACTCAATTTCTACAAACGATTGTACAACGATACGATGAATATGGTATTTTGTTCATCTTCAGCTCGATTTTTTTATCAGAGCTGCAACCTAATGGCTTTAAGCTCTTCATCTAACCTATGCGGTTTAACGAATCGTACCCATAATCAAAAAGCAAAAAAAAAAAGAAGACATTATCTTGGCGCTAGGTTTTCATGAAATTAAGCAGTTTCAGTGAACTCTCGAATGGTGCCTTACAAGCGAGAATTTAGACTGGCTTTACCCAGGACTGGATACTGGTGAAACAAACCTGCATGAATTTACTAGTGGGGTACAAAGTCGGTAATGTTTTACCAGGGAAACAAATCTTTGTTCAAATAGAATTGAAATGTTTCTGTTTTCCATTTAATAACCTCTAAAGTTGACTTCTTATCGGTTGGTTACGGCAGATCTGTGCGTGATAATGATGCTGTTATATATATATTCCCACACGTAACAATTAATTAATGAGGTAACGACTTACAGCGTTTTTGATGACCACCATGAGCTCGCGACGCATCATGGTGGACGTATTTAGGTATAGCGTATCTCCAATACAGAAACATTTATACGTGTGTACCTGGAAAACAAATGGATTAAAGTCTAGTCGCTGGCATGCTTGTTTGGGGAAGCAGGTATTCTAAGGATCACGTGCATTAGTACAGAGATCATCTATTGGTTAGGGTGTTTCTAATCTGATCTTGCTTTGCCTGTCTTCAATGGCGTAATGATACTCGGTACAACAATGCGAAGAATTCTTGCATAAAAAATTCTATACTTTTCATTTTGTTAAAAAAAAAATGGATGGATAATGTTCTTTTTCTATCATAATTTGTTGGTTAGTGATTGATTCAATATAATACAATATTTATACATTAAATAATTTTCGAATCAATATA
>NW_019213443.1:0-70076 GCF_002532875.2 Varroa jacobsoni
TGCTCACATAGTGTGTACGCATTATACTGTAAATAAAATAAATCGACAGAAACTAGCAAAACTAAATGCTTTTTCTTGATTTAATTTGTATCCATATATATATATATATATATATATATATATATATATATATATATATATATAGATATTTTGCATCATACACTGTATATGATGCTCGTGGAGCATTTCTGAGGAAGAACACGTTAGATATGTCTTAAATTTTCGTTGAATCGCCGCTATAGTCGTGTGAACTAGCCTTTCGATATTGATTTCAGCCGTCCGCTACGGTCAATGTCTCGATCGGAACCAGATGGCAATGGCTTTGCTCATTTGAGTGTCTGTGATTGAAAAAACTTCAAATAACGGCACCGCTACGGAACAGTAACAGTGCATTTCTGCCATATTAGCTTTCGCGATGACTATGCACACGCACACGCACACGGAAATACGTAGACTGATATGCTTACTGCCCCCTGCCGTTGCTTTTGTTCGTGGTACGATCGAGCCCACCGCCGCCCAACTCGATGATGATGACGATGGCCGTTGTACTCGTAGCTGGAAATGAAAAAATTCAATTTTAACACTACTTGCCATATAATGACAATTTTGATTTTAGCAGTATCTAGATTAATTTTAAATTGAATTTCTAATCGAGTTCACCGTTCCAACCAATAGTCATAACCAGACAGACGCACACGCACTTTTCAGCAAAGTTCTGGTGCAATTAGTTATGAATACTCAATGACTACTACAGGCTGTGAGGAACGAAGTATTCTATAGTGCTGGCCGGATCATCATTCTTTCTTTGAATAGTAAGAACATAACTCACAAGGCAAATTTTTGGCCCCTGCTACCCGAGGAGGGTCCAGTCGAGCACTAGGCAACAGGCGAAAAATATGATAATAATAAAATAATACGCTATTACGTTTTAATCTTAAAAGCTGATAGGCCGAGAGGCTCGGAAGCTCTCAGAATCCACTACGGCTTAAACACTGCTATCTTGCAACGTGGCCACAAAACAATCAAGTTTGTTAAGTGATACGTTCGTATGCTCTGATCAGATATCCTCTAGCGCAGATCCCTTCGCAGGTCCTGACCCGTCTCATCGGTCACGAGGCGTCATGGAAGATTTGACGTGGTAGAATGCACGACATACAAAAGCCTGCTGTGAACATATTACTATGTCATGCGTTGTTATGCTGCGGTACGGAATCGCTTTGGCTATCTTCAGGTGGTTCATAATGAGCAATGGTTACATAACTATAGCACGCTCAGATGAACAATGCGAGAGTGTTAATCACATATTACCGCCAGCACTCGAAAGCCGCACGTGCTGAGTCTATATGGGATAGGAAGTTTTTATATAATTGTACGATCACCAACAATAGCCATCAGTCCACTCCTTTGCGCCCTATACGATGCTAGTAGAATCACGCCCCTAACCAGAATAGTCAGCCATATCGAATAGGTAATAATACTGTGAGTCGAAAACAATGTTGCGCTAGACCCGGATCCCAGTGGGCGGCGTATGCTAGCAGATTCCCATACTCAATGCATGCATCGGTTCCTAATAAAGCTTGGTACAGTCATTATTTGTGCGTGTCGAAATATATGCTCATGCAATACCCGTTTTCGTGGAACTCCGAATTGCGTATTGAAAACAAGAAGGAAGTAAGTAGCCTTTTAGGCCGCCGGCCTTTCTGTGACAGAACCAAGCGTTCGATATCAAATATAACATAGAAGAGCGATAAGAATTAACATACGCAGTTGGGTGGAATCTGTGTGAAATTATGGAACTTCCACAACAATCGGGTACTGAGAATTATGGCAGATCGAAGTCTGGGGGCATTTTTACGGGCTTTCGCAGAAGCCTGAAAACGCCCCTCGCTGTAGCCTCTATCCACAATGCGGCTGGACTGCCGTTCCGCCACCAACTGCCGCGAGGCCTACGAAGACGAGCGATGTCGCTTTCCGGGCCTTTAAAGAAAACTGTTAAATACACTGTTACACCGGGGTGTCGGCTCGTTTGTTAGTTAGCTGTATATAGAGCTCCTATTAGAGCACTTTTAGTATAGAGCGCTTTCTTCGTGCTCAAAGGGATTTCTTTTGTCACAGCTCGCTCCTGATCCTCTACTCACTAGCGCCGTACGATGTCATATCATTGTTCAGTTCATCATGGTATCATACCCTTTTTATCTTCTGTCATATGACAAGGGTCTTCTCCAACATCTAGCACCAACCGTGTTAACCAGCCAGCCAGCCAGCCAGCTAGCAATCGAAATCATATACGCATACTGCGTAAATATATATGTACGTATATATATAGTTCGACTTCTAAAAACTGGTTTAATGTAAGTGATGAAAAAAAAACCAGCTTTGGTTTGCAAAGACCGCCTTTGTATATAGAATAGATTTAAATATAGTATCTTTACTATCAGATCACAGAGCATAGAGACTTTACCATTAGTCAATCATTTAGCAGTGCAATCGATTGTGATTTTCTTTAGTTGAAACAGTTACTTGGGTCGTAACGCTTTCCTCGAATGCTTCAAACCAATCGCCCGTTGCGTTTCCCGCGTAATTTTTCATAGCAGACTTTCAAACACTCAGTCTAGAAGTAGCAGTACGAAAAACAAGAGTACGTAATAAAAGCAAAACAATTATTGAGAGGATTATGTGGCAAGCTTATGGGAGGCATTACATGGGAGGCATTCCTAGAACTTCTAAAGAGATCGTTTGTTCGGAAGGGCCAAAAGAAGTTAGTTAGAGGTTTGCATCTCACGATATCTTATGAATATTCATTGCATCAAAACCTTCATTGGCTACTCCCTAAATCGTTCTATGATGCACTATTGTCTGAGAAAAAAATTGTTATTCGGTAAGAAATGTCGTATAGTGTTGTTACCACTGTCTAAATCCGCAAACGAAGTCCCAAAGTGGCGGAGATCAACCTTCTAAACACTGTTGTAAAAATTAAGGTTTGAGTCTTTATGCTGAGCTCATTGCAAGAATGGCTTCTTCTTGTTTGAATGCCAGAAACGACCGCCTCGTATTGGCCTTTTCCACGTTACTGAGGCTCAATACGTTACAATATGAAGCCTGAATGGTAGCTTATACGGTAGCAAATAAGGAATCATGCCTATTTAAAATTGTACGACGGCATGTTTACATCCGTTCGTTACAACTACCCGTCTTAGAAGCAGATATTTCCGGGGGATTTTGAAGGCACAAACCACGAAAGTCATTAGAAAATATTTGAGTCGTTGTCACATTAAGAAGTCTTAGAGTTTCCTGATCGTATTTAGACTATTTTGCATCTATGTTATCGTATTCCTTATGCGGCAGCCGAAAGGTCGATGTATACGTTGTAAGAGTAAAAGGTCGTTGGTAATGTGCGCCCTTGTGCTTGGCGAGATATCTAGTGATTCCTAAAAGTGCCTTTTTAGTAAAATGAATACTTTTTCATCGCCGCTACGAGTTCCTTAAGTTATTCAGACCATTTACAGTTCTTCTGTGAATTAGGAATCCTTGGTTTTTTCTGACCTGGCTTTGCTGTTTTGAGAATTTTCGATGTTTGCTTCTGTCCGCTGTCGCAATTAAGGTTTAGACACGGATTTTTATGACTCGACGCTGGAATTGACGTTTGCAAGACCTCGCCAGAAATCAGTGGGAACAGTTTGAATTTGTGAAACTGCCATAGAACTAATTGTTTAATTACAGAACTCTAGCTTGTCAGATATATATTGCATTGCCAGATATTATGATGTATTGAAGTCTTTCGGTGAGGATTTCGTTACAGTAACCTGTGCATAACAAAGAGGATGAGCAATAGTACTTCATCTTGAGAAATGTTCCCGCTGCCAACTATATGCGATCAAGCTTTACTTTATTGCACTGATTTATTAATACTCGTCAAGGTACATAGGCGTCTAAAGTTCTAGATTGTAGTAAAAACTCAAGTTCAATTTCTTTGCAGAAGAAGAAAGTTAGATAATTTGCTCGCTTTAGCTGCCCTTCGAAATGCAAGTGTGCGCGTTATCGCGACTTTGTTCGATTCGTTATGAGATATTAAGGGGCGTCTCCGAAATGCCCTTTCTTTGGATGGTATACTCAATATCAATCCTTAGATCGGGCATATTGTCGTCAAAGAAATACAGAGGTTTATCTTTTCGTATTATCGTCAGCCTTCCTGTAAGCCTTCTTCCCAACACTTTTGTGTCACGGGATGGTACCACGAATATACTAAACGATGATAACCTAGTCGTCGCTCTACCGGATTTATATATGGTGGTAAGTGGAAATATGCCACGTTTCCACTGGTCCGAAAAATGACCTACGCATAAATCTAATTTTTTTTTTCTCTATTAATCGCGCATCACTTCGTGGTGATTTTTTTGCGAAATAAGTCACTTATTGAATAAACAATGCGGTACTATCGCACATGTGGGCTTACCGGTATCCAGTTCTCTATCTGTCTGCCATTGGCGAAACATTTTCGCCAGATGCAGGAAGCCTTGATTTGTAAAGGTACTTTTATTATCTGTATATTCATCGGACATTGTTGTTCTGCTCCCAGAGCATCTGTTTCGGATTTCTGAGTGTGGCGAGGCATGTAGAGTGGATGCTTGGGTTTGCCTAACTCCATATATTCAGACTTCTTAATATTTTTGAAAGTGGGATTTCTATTGACACACACAGATGGGTATGTACAACGATTTTTCTGAAGAACGCATGTGTATTATACGGTTTATCGTATTTGAAATCAACATAATTAGTCACACTCTTTACACCCCTTGGTTTTAGGTTGACATTAGGTAATATTACTAGTTTTGTGTTCTAAGTTCTATATTTGTCTGTAAGAAAACTCGCTTTAAGGTAGACAAGATAAGTATTCTTTGTTCATTTGTAATAGCTTGAATAAAAACAGTGACTTCTATTTGCTCGCTCCATCCCTGACTCTAAGTAGCGGTTATCATGGAAGAGTTCCGACTATCGTGATTTGTGATCTAAATCAATACAGAAGTTAGCCGTTTTAGGCATAGTCACACAAATACAGGTAAACCGCCTCAAGAAAAACCCATGAACTCGCAACTTTGTGCCTTTCAGATCGCATTGTATTTTTAAACCTTACGCCCGTGATCCTACTTTGTAGGTACTCTTAAATGCATTATCAGATCGTATTGTATGTTTATGCGCATTGAGTTAGCGGTAGAACAGCAGTCTTTGACACAAGAAGTGTTGTTTTTCCGTTCTTTGATCGCTTGTGCTAATTAGTTCGTGCACTACCGATGCTTGGACCTTCATATGCTGTTACGCGTACGGAGAAAGGTTCCCGCCGCTTCCCGTTCGTATCCTACGGGTTAGGCCTAGACTAGCGATAACAGAACTGTTTCGTATTGCGTTTATTCACACAAAACTTGCTGCCCCTATCAGAAATGCAAAACATCCTGCGAAATGCCCTCTTATCAGCCAGCTAACCTTCTTGTGTCCAGTTGCGAACCTTCACAAGGACAGGGTCAATCTCGTTTACCAAACTCCGCTGTGAAGACACCTCGTGCTGGTTTTGCACACGCTGTTTCTTTAGAGGTACGAAAAGTAACTGGTTGTGTGGAATCTGCTTTTTAGGCTTTTGGACTATCTCTCAAGCGTATGTGAGCCTGTAAGTTTTTCAGCCAGTGAACTTAAATTGATTGTTAATTCGAGTCTTTTCTATGTGCGCACATTGTTCAAGTTATCTAGCCACTCCAGAGTTTTGCGTAGGTGACAGACACTGGCCCCATCACGAACTGCACCTACTAAAGCCTATTGGTTTAATGAGTGAGATGTACTTAGGTTCGATTCCTCCTGGAAACTTGAGGTGTGTAAAAAGGTCGACATAAAATCTATACGTTTGTAAACAGGGTCTAAATGACGTATACTCGTCGTGATATAATTTTGAGCGTAGCTATTTTTATATTAAGTTATGTTAGTATAAATAGTGTAAATCGTATAAATCTATACTTTGTAACTAATACAGGATTGTTCTCCAATCTAGAAGCAACATACTAAGATGTATAAATGTGGACCATGGATGGGAAATGCTCCGAACATTTCTTCCTGCAAACATGGGTACAGATCCCACGTCGAAACTACCGCACTCCAAATTACGGAGCCTCAATTCAACAAGATTTCTATGTCTGTGGCAGTAGCGGTGTTCGTCGCACAAAATGCATTCGAACTCTAAAAATTCAACTTATTTGTAGAAAAAGCCGTAGAGTATACGAAAAATGCCACTAGTTGCAGCTAGAGTTGTCCGCTGTACTCAACTGTAGCTGTTTATCTTGGCTTAGTAGCTTATAGTACGTAATCGTTACATATGGAGAAAAGCATCTAAGATAGTGTTCAAGTGGGAGGAGTTTGTCTTTGTTGGTTGTAATCATTATACAAAATTATGTAGGTCAATGTCCTAGTCATTACCGGGCTAAACGAGCTACCGAATATCTACGTATCTAGCAAATGTATATGATAGCAATTCCAATAAATGCTTCGAAATACTAAAGCCAAAGCGATGTGTAAAATCCAATGTGATCCTACATGTTGAAGTATTTATAGAGATTTCCGCCCTTCATGAAAGTTTACCGCTGCACAGTATATTGTTCTTCCACATATCGGCAATAGTGTCGTACTTGTTTAGTGTATACGGTCAGTTTTTTGTTTGAATCCATACCTAGCAAGATACTAAGATCGCGCTGGACTTTTCGGTGGACCAGAATTTTTCGAGCGGCCGAGAAATACTACGTGGCCTTACAAAACAAGCAGGATATTGTTGTTCGTTCGATGCATAATGTAGGTTCGACCACTAATATAAAATTAACTAAATTTTCTCTAGTTTGAAAAAACGCGACAAAAAATGGCAACGTAATTCTTGGATCGAGGCTGTGTGATTGCTTTGGCGCACCCATCCAACAGAGCCCTACTATACAATGAAACGGTTATAAGGACTTTTTTACCCTAAGCCCCTTATATAAGAAGGATCAGATTAATTGTTCTATATGTCTCGATCATTTTTCACGTCACACGCAAGACTACGTTGAGACGGCTTCCATGCAATCATTAATCATTTCTTATTTCCTTGAGTTTTTACAGAAGCTAACGCTTTGCCTTGCGAGAGAGACACTATCGCGGTCAAGAAGTGACAGGCAATTACTGCACTTATATATACATACAGTGTTTAAATAGACAATATAATTAGGCCCATTCTACCTGCGGCCTACCATAAGTTGCCGAAATTTTAAACAAGCACATAAAATTACCGATTATATATGCTTCTCTGTAGTCAAGTCATCCACATATACCTTCTTGAAAAGTCCTCTCATATGCAATATAATGTGAAGACGAGATCAGTAACATCTACTTCCTGTTAGCTTGTGTATCCTGCTCGAATTAGCTAGTTACTGAATCCTGCAACGGCAGTAGTTCCCGAATGAAAAAACGTTGTGTCTAGCAGATAGTGTCATGTCATAATGCCGTCTTCCGTGAATTTTACTCCATCTTCACTACCTCTACAGGGAAATTTAAAAATATGTTTTCTTGCCAACATAATCCTTAACAGATATGCTACATCAAACGTATTCTTGCGCTTGACTCACTTACCTTATCTTCACTATACTTCATATCATATTAACACATCCTCTTATTACTTAATATTTAGTGGAAAGCGTTGCAACTAGTTTGCGGACTAGACAACGAAGTGTTGACGTCTTGCGGAGCTTTTTTTAAGTGTTTCCACCGACCCGAGTGTTCGACTAAACCCTATCAAAGAACAGCTCTGCTCTATCGTTATTTAAGCATACTTGCTAAGGCAGTCTCTCGCCGTTTTTCCATATTCATTGATTTATATTATCATGCTGTAACCAGTAACCAACCAGTAGGCAACTCGTCCTATGAATTTTTTTTGTTTTATTTTTTTTTTCGTTCCGCACTGGCGGAATGTATTTTAGACTAGGTAGATGGTATCTTGCATACAGTTGTAAGGACATACGTTTTTATTAGACGCTACAATTTCGCTTACATAGCGGCCATACTCTAAAGGCGAAGTGGCATCACGACACAATATTTTGCATAGAGGACTTGGTTTTGATAACTTCTTCGTTGGTGCATTAGTTACAACTGGAATTTTGACGGTTCGAATGCAGTACGGCGCATTCTGGATGCCTAATCGAAAAGTGTATCGCCATTCACCATGAGGCCAAGTTATCTTGGCAGTTACGTGATGGCAGAGTGTTTTGGCCCCCATTCGAACTGTTCTTTGTAAATTAGTTGTACGTTTTGAAAACTTGTTTGCGATTGAGGTGAGGAACATCAGACGCTTGTTAAATGGGTTGCTTTCTTATTGCGATGGTGCCCTATATGGACGACGGCCGCCCAAAATAGCTTGCAATTGCGTCCCCCTCAAACGAATGTCGAAAGATGGGCGGGGGCGAGACTTCGAAGATTGCACATCGTTACAACAAAGGGATGATATATTTCGTCATGTATTTGTTCGCCAGTTGTCGTACGTGGCGCTCAACACTGCTTGGCAAGGTACCAACGTTATTAATCATACGCAATTTATTTGCAAAATGGATAAATGGTAAGAATCAGGTAGTTCGCTAACTAATTTCTTCACACAACGCATATGTGGCGCCGAAAACGTCATAAACAGTGCGCGCTTTTTCAGTATTAAGGGCCGCTGTTATTCCAGCTGGCTTTTCTCATAGGTTAAGGATTACCTTTGTCTTTGAGTCGTCGTTAAACGTACTTGTGATCTGCAGATGATTTAACTTTTTTCAATGATCTTCTCTCTTATCAGAGCAGTGGCTTTTGCTACATGTTCACGTTCTGTTCCAAGCTGACGAGTAATACGTTTATTGCGAGCGTCAGTCATTCCCTCACTATTGCAGTCTGTTGTCGGAAAGAATAACTTTCGAGACCTACTGAAAAGGTGTTTGTATATCATATTTACAGAACGGTAAATAGGGAAAAAAAAAAACTATTTCTATCGGTAATTAGTAGGCTGTGGATCCTGCCATTGTAATCCTCTCTCTTTAGATGTGGGAACGGTAGTGACAGATGTTGGTGACCGGTTGCATGAGATTATGAATGTGACTACCGCACGGTTAACGGCTGGGGCTTGATCGATTGTCATGTTCTCTATAAAACCATATGGAGAACAACGTCTTTTCGAAAGCTTGTTAACAAACTGCTATAGCCCTGTTTCACTGCAGAAGCAGCTCGTCCTTTGGCAAGTCATTCTTGTAGGATTTATTGTTTTAGAACGGATAGCCTCGGCTGTTCCAGCTGATGTGGCCTCAGTTCAAATCTCCACCAAGAACAACTGCAATATCAACTAGTACGAGAGCCTCTAGATCAGCAACGAATTTTGTCATCCTTTATTCAGCATCTTGTGTTGGGCTTGTTCATCTGAAGTGTATTACACCGTTCGCGTGCCGTACCAAGTCGGCCGCTATTGTTTATGCGCATACGTTCAATTCAGAAGCATACAGCCTCCTTATCTACTAGGATTAGGACTCCTTCACCGATTTGACGAAAGCATTTTTAGGTGCAGGCTTTTTGCCGAAGTAGAGAAAAGTAAAAGAGACTTTTAACCTCGTCTGAATTATCATGTCTTGCTCAGTTGCGGCCATAAAAACCATTGTTTGTACCGACATAACTACTGTGTCTGACGATCCTTTCAAAATCGCAATATTATATAGCTGATATGTTGTTTACGAGCTAAAAGTTGCGTATAGCAAAATCGTGTCTCTTGTATTTTCTTTCTTCACTGGCCCTCAATTTTGAGCGGCTCTAGAGCCTCCTTGAACAATACTATATGAGGCGCCCGTATGGTATTCTATAGCGAGTAAGTTCTACGTCTACAGGTGTATCTCATAGCCGGCCTCAGTGTCAATTTTAGTGATGTTAGATCAAAATGGAGGCGTTTCCCTTTTCAGAAAAGCTCCCTGTCGTTACTCTACATAATTCTCTTCTACATAATAACAACTTTTCAACGTTTTCTCTTGATTTTCCGACATCGAACTTGAAGGTTTTATAACTTTGTCGCCCTGGGTTTCTCTATGCGCTGTGGAGGTGCTCTACATTGCTAGTCGACAAGTCATGACTTGAATTACGTAGAGCATATATTTTTAACCTATCCTAAACCACTTGAGAGAACATTCGTTGTTGTTTAGTATCAGAGTTGCAGAAAAAGTTACTCTTAATTAGAGTGTTGTGCGTATGCTGTGCTTCACCTAAAGAAGAGCTCAGAGGTACTTTCAATTATAGAAGTGAGGATTTGTAATGAGTAGGAAGTTTCAGGTTTAAAGATCAGTTAACTACATATATATGTTGCGATCGAATAAACCTAAGGCACGTCTGTGGTACTAGCGATAATAATCGTATTTGGGCACAAAAGCGGAGTACAGGAACATGTGAGGCCTACGATCATCCCGAGGTACACCAAACTTTTTAGGGAGTAAGAATGCATTCAGGAGTCCAAGCTTAAGACGCTCGTTTGATAATTACCTACGAAGTGAGTGTCAGGACAGAATGACCAATGCCCCATCATTCAGATAACTTGGCACTGCTTTAACAGGTCCGTTCTTTGTATTGTATGGACATTCCTCATCCTATTTTTGAATAAACTTATGTCAACTTAACACTATAATATTTATAAGACACTTCATTACAAATAATGCCACGAAGGGTGTCTATCACTATCAGACTGGTTGTTGTTATGATCGCTAAGGCTGATCCAAGCAACGTCAAATTACAATGGCTGGCTATGGTTTTGTCAGGATTAGCAGAAACTGTTGCTTTTGAAGACTCCCTTGACGCAATGATTGTCAGCTCTAATATTTGCTTTGTTTTTTTTTGGAAAACTTTAAACTGCTGAGCTTTACTAGTCGTTCTTTTTAGTGCTCTAATGCCATCGGAAATAAAATTATAGAGACGCACACATAATTTGGAGAGGATATATTTAGATTACATGAAAATATAGATTATTATTTTTCGTAGAATATCATCTCTGCACAGGTGTGATATAGCTAGATCTAATGATTTATCTATATGACATGTAATTGGTAAAGTCGTACGTAGTTCGATATCAATATAAACGGATGAAGGATCCGTCATCACCAGCTGCTGACCATAGCCACATAGAAACAAACCTTTCAGCAAGCAAGCAGCGAAAACCTCGTTGTAGTTTCAGCAATAGACGCTTCGAGAAAACAGAAGATGGATACGCGCGTTTGTGCCTATATAGTTAAAAATAGATCAGGTGCTCTGCTACGATCTGGAGGTTTGAGGTTATGGTGTGTAATTCTATGGCATACTTAACTATATACACGAAGCCCACGCGAAACCTTCTTCGTGTTCGACTGAGTCTATGATCATAGACAATATATATTCATGAATACTTTTATAAAATGTACTGCAAACAGTTCTTAGTTTGAATTTGGACCTGAAAAGCGTTGCCAGAGAAAAGGATAGAAAATCATTAAATGATTTTCTATCCTTTTCTCCTCTTATTGATAGACAAGTTATTTCACTTTTTGAGATTAATTTTCGCAATTTTTCTCAGTTAACGGCGTGCCGGAAGTCCACTGCATGCCCACTACAACGCCGAGGTTTTTGAAAATTGTCCGCTATCTTTAACTGCGTAGACTCTCGGCCATTTTCATCAAGCAAAAGCCTTTTACCATCGGTACTACGATTCTGAATGTCGTGGCTTCCAAACGTATCCGATCATCCTGTCATTTCACAAACCACAGCCTGAGTGACGCAGACGACAACTGCTGGTAAAAGGAAAAAGCATATTTCCTGAAACGGCAACCCTTATACATCACAAAAGTGTAAGTCCGAAAACAAGTGTGTTTGAAATTGATGAATAACTCGATACGTACATTCAGAATACGGCAAGGCACTCAGCGACGTGAAGTAACGAAGACCTCGTTGAAACATGTATCATGAAGATAATATTTCAAATGCGTTATAGTCCGCAGGTTTGTCGCGCGGGAGATGTTCACAAATTTCGAAATAGGTGACCCGAAGACTGCAGAAGCGTTAACTACGGAAAACATCATTATCTCAGCTTCCTGAAAGAAGCTAGCTGGAAATCTCGGCTTGTACCAGACGTTTAGTTACTACCGTGTGTCACCGACCCAGGTTTACAATTTTATACTATAGTTATTAACAGATCTTTCGAGGGATAGCTATCTGCTTGAGTCGGAGCACGTATCATGCACAGGTTTGGATCAGGCGCGCGTTATAACGTGTAAAAAAAACGTTAAAACAACGTAACAAATCTGAACAGAATAAAGCATGGGAGTGGCGTGAGGGTATATGGGTGTGGAAAATCTTATCAACGGCACAATGGAGCACAGTATGTATGTTATTTTACCTCAAAAGACTTTTGCTTCAAATATGCACCATGAATAGAATGTCTGGACAGAGCCAAAAGGCAAAACGTACTATAAGAAAACCGGCCGAATAGTTCACGGTCCGTGTCAGAAGCCTTCGCTGAAGCAATACCCGGCAGGCTGTAGGCAATCATTAAGGCTTGAAACGCCAAGGAAGGACCTGCTTACAGATTTCGTCCAAAATAGCTATTTTGCTAATATGCTATTGCTACTGAGATAGTTATTGTGAAACTCAGTAAAAATTGTATTAATCAGATTATCTTATCCGATAAATAAATAATCCTTAGAGTGTAAAATGTTAGCGTGCAAAGATTGTTTGTCTGAGAGAAATGCGCTGTCCTTTATCATTTAGTTGCTGCTTATAGTTTAGGCATCTATTTCTGAACAAACCAAACCGTCACACACAATTCGGACCACTATATATACTTGTGTATGAAGATAAAAGCTGACATGTCATCCGGCACAAAATCTTTCCTTATGTACCGTAGTTGATTTCAGTTGTTTCACGGATGTCCGGGGCGATTGTCTGACGTTCCCCTGAGTCACAAACATCTAACGGTATTTCCTAGTGCAACGGTCTCAAATCCTATTGCGATGCCTATACAGTTTCCGTGAGAACGCACGAGTCGAGGTCGACGAAAACGCTACGTTCTGCCGTTGCATAGGATTTTCATGGGTGCGGAATTGGCTTCAGGTGATCTGCTTGCGTGTTAGAATATAACTTCCTATATTTTTTTCTTTTGCCACTTTAAGGACATCTGTTAGGGAAGCAAAAAGTTGATGCATGCTTCGAATAGATTTTCGCCTTGGCAAATATAACAACAAAAACCTGTCACAGGCACTGCTGCGCCCTCTTTTTACGCGAGCTGTTTCGTACCAATTCGAGAAATGTCGATTGTAATTTCCTAGGTACAGTCAGGGAATTTGTTATGGTTATGCGATGTTTTCATAGTGGTACGATAATGTGAACCAAGCTTATTTGATCAATTACCAAACATTGGCTATATATTATTTATTATCTTCTATACTATCTTTGTGTGGTACTTCGTTTGTAGAGAACCAAGACGATGTCCGCAATTATGTAGCATAGAAGCGGGTATATAATTCACGTACAGGAAAAGACGACGCCCTGGTGCGATTTCGCAAACCGCAAAATCTACAATTACGACTATTTTTATCGCCGCTATGAGTAACTTACATTCCATGATTAGGATATCTGCATCGCATTGACTTGTGGGTTTGCTCGTCAGCCCGTGTCGGGCCAACGTTATCGCGTATTTAAAGCAAACTTGAAAGGTCATGCGATGCGCGCCATGTAGCCCGCAGCCGCAAAAGTATTCAATGTAAATGCGACGGGTTTATTAGTAACGTACAAGTCTCTGTGTTCCATCGCTTACATTGGCGTTTCGGTGCGACAGTTTTTAGGACCCTTATTTCTGCAAATTTTTAGGAATAAAACATATAGTCTACAGAAATAGCTAGACAAAGTTAAATACCGTCAATAACGTCCGAACAAAGTAATTTTGCATTGAACTACTAAGATGGTAAGCTGATTTTTTTCGACACTACAGCTTCACCGAAGTTAATGCTTGTCGCAAATTCCCACGTAATGCTAGAATCATAGTTAGAAGTTGTACGTCACGGTCTCTACGTGGATTTGATACGAACAAACCCACTACAAATGAAGACTATCTCTACACATGTTATAGTTTCAGACGGAACGTTTAAATGTCACTTGTCCCATGATTTCAAAGAGGCAATGGTAGGCGCCATTTCTGATCTCATTTTAACGGCCAAACAAACATTTAGTTGACAGTCACCCTTTGAGAGTTCTATTTTATATTATTACAGGTATTTTTTTAATGACGATGCAGGGGCTGCAACACGTTGAGAATAGTCAAATGTAGGTCTGCGCAAATACAATTGAGAGTCTTGTAATTCGTAAAAGTCCTCTGCGTCTTGCTGATAGGTTTAGTGATTCTGTCTTGATATATAAACCTGTGATGTTTAGGTAGTAAGTTAAGCTTATGAATTTAACTCATAATGTAAAATAAGGTTTAAAATTATAGCTTAAGCCGAGCCATTAATACGTATGACTGTTATTTAAAGTTCCCTTGCGGATTAAACTTCATAGTTTGGAGACCATCTGCAGAACTATAATATAGTCATCCTTTGATGTTGTCAGGGACATTTATAGTGATTGTGTCAAGACTAAATTTTTAAAAAAGGAAAACTTAGTTTTTTCAAAGTATTTTCGCATCGTCGACATGATAGTGGGTAACTTTTTGTACCTGAATCTATAGATAGATTGAATTTTGCAGGACACGTTCACCGATCGATATCAGAAAGGTCTAGTGAACGAATATAAAAGAATGATTTCATCAGTAATCTCTAGAGAATTTATGGAACCTATGTTTCAAGCGAGATATACTGATACAAAATGAACCACCTCTGCGAGCTCCAACTGTATCATCGTTTTGCTATCTGTTCCCTTATAAGTTAGCTGTGGCCCGTGATTAAAAGAGTAGCTTTTGTACATAGGTTATCAAGAAGTTACGGCATAGATTATCTACCCTGGAGAGCACACGACCTAGCACTAAACCGGTTTAGCAGAAGCGTAGTACACATCATACTTAACTATTTTCCTCTTTTAAATAATATTTATCTCAGGCAGTGTAAATGCGATGGAGCGTACGAGGAACGCCTTGTCCCTTTTGACAACCTATTTAACTTCTACTAAGTTAAGTTTGCAAAAAGCATAAGTTACTAGCGCTCTATGATGAAAAAATATATAGCACAGTCAATGTAATACGTAATTAAATGCAATTTAGCTCTGCCCAGTTATTATACAAAAAATAGTTGTCAATTTGTTGGATAAACTCTTCATCGAGAGATGACTTCAGTCGGCCTATTTTAGCATATAGTACTGTTTATACTTACGTCTGTAATTCATTAAGATACAAATTTACGTATTTGCTTTACGTGGTCTGATCACTACTGCAATCAGTAATAATTGGATTCGATCCTTTTAATGTATGTGACAAGGATACTTTGATGTGATTTGCGTTCTTGTGGTGTCACAGGGTAGATATCGCTTCGATTCTCCTGTGCTAAGCTTTCTGCTTGTAGCATAAACATTATTGAACCACACAAACAGGTCTTCGTTATTTGAATGGAGCCAATTTCGAATTCGATCTAGAAGAGGCAAAAGCCAAAGGTAAACACCGCGTTTATTTACATAATTCTATGGACAATGGCTTCCTAACGGTGGCTTTCTATATACTGATTGTGTCTAAAGATTAGCTAAAGCATATGATAAAGTTCGTTACAAGGGGAAAAACATTCCGTCGTAACTTTCATTAGAGCCAGATATTTTCAAAGATAGCGAATGCCGAGAGTTTCTTGCCAACGACAGTCCTCAACTGCGTATGATGCTTTTCGATTTGTCGTCTTCGTTTTTGTCGATGTCGGCGTTGACGGTCGCTTTCCGGTGAAAAGTACCACAGCCGCGTTATTTCTGACTAAGTATTTTCTATAAGTCCAAAGCTGGCCTTGTTTGTACACTTTTAGGCTGGCTTTTCCGCACTTTTAGGCCGCCTACTTGGTATCTATGTTTTCGACGTGAGTACTAGCTCATTGGTTTTGACTGATAGTGAGTTCACTATTTCATGATAGGAACCACATATGTGTCCTTCGCAGGACTTGAAGTAGCGATTCCTGTTCCGAGTCCTGATATAAAAAAACTGTACGCAAGGTTAGAAGATATGACGGAAATGGAGATAAAGAACGTTTCTGATTGAATCAAAATATCACAAACAAACTATGGAACTAGAAAAGATTTCGTACGAAAGCGGGGAGAGCTTGGCTTAGTTTGTCTAGTTGAAAGCTTTCTGTTGATAACCTACTGAGTAGCGGGGATTGACACCCTAATTTAGGTTATCAAATGCCATTTAGAGGCGAAAATTGGTCAATTCTATCTATTCTAGATTGTAACTTTTTTTGGCCAGGTTAGTAGAGGACGACCAACAGATAGCCGTGGGAATTCGCTCTTTGTATCAATCTAGTTTATGAGGCATATAACTGAAAAAAGATGCATAAAGAGGATCGGCATAGATTCAATTGGGTTTGCTTTTGGCAATCGTCACCATTTATCTACAGCTTTGTCAGGTAAAAATCCAACTGAATAAAAAATAGTAATTGTATAATGCGTAATAGGATTGTGAATATAAGAGTATGCAAAAAATTCTACCATTGGTATCATATCTGAGTAGTGATATTGACTTCAATGCTTAGTACATTGTGTGTATCGACAGGTGTTTTGTGCTTCATTAAATTCATTTTTTAGCATCTCCAATTATTTTTCTTATATCAACAAGTCTTGAAAATCACTTTTTTTTTTTTTAGATATGGCATCAAAGATTTGCCCCCCATTAAAACTCGAATCTTAAACTTATCTGGAGTTCCTCCAACAGGCCTATAAAACGATATGGCAACCATATAAGCAGCTGTCAATCTTACTATCCTTTCTGATTGCTTGTTTTTCTTCATACCTTATCCTATTATCAATATTCGGTAATTTACGAATTCGCTATCCAGACCACGGTGTCCCTCTGGCAATTTACTATCGAGCACACATAATAATGACACCCAGCATACGGAAGCACTACATGCATGGTTTACCCTATTCAGTCTGTTCCAGGAATCATTGATTGTCGTACCAGCTAGAACGACGGTGGGGACGATTTATACTATTTACCCTCCACTGGCGGGCGGATTTGATGTATTCACAGGCCACTTTTTTAACGAGTCAAACCGTTTTTGTGAGTTCTCTACAAAAAGCGGTATATGACAGGATTAGTGAATTTAACGATTCTTAGTAGTGCTATGCAAGACAAAAACACGTTTCGGGAGCGCGCGTTTGAAGCGATCCAGTTGAAAGAGTTGATGTGTTGCTAGGTGTTTTTATATTAGTAAAAAACTACACAAAGCTATTGGGGCAACGTTGAAGTCGAACATAATCAGTGCTATCTTTAGTAGAGCTTGAATATTCTACCAGTCGTTGCAACTGCCTAGTTGAACGACACACCACTAGGTAATTGGTTTTCCTCGAAATGATTAAACGAGCAGACAAGTTGCACAGCTCTTGTCTAGTTGAGCACCATGTCGGACTTTCATAGCCTCCATCATTCCATCAATCCTAAATATATGTGTGAAGTATGGCCATGACTGCGAAATACTACGAAGCAATTTGCATAACGCCGAACATCAACCCGAATATGCCGGTTCTTGATGACACCGGACGAGACATAGGGTAGTCTAGAGAGGAGCAGCTGGCTAACATTGTCATCCCAAGCCCTTCCAGTAGTCTGATTAAATGGTTCCGGTAGCATCGTCTTTTCGATGTATAAGTTTCAGTAGTTCCAGAGAAGCAAATGGAACACTGGGCTGACAACTTGAGTATTCGTAAGTACAATGTAAAAGGATCCTTCTTTCCGACATAGAGTGAATCGTATGCGCTTCACGAGTATAGAAAAGCGTCAAGCAACGGGCGCGAAGACTGTCCTGCTCCTCAAAAATAATTAAACGTCTAAATAAGTGTCGTTTTTGCGCTATCTCGCTACTCTCTTTACAAGCTCAAATTGCCAGCGGGAAGAGCGGCCCTTGTGGCACCTCCAAAATGGGAGCTTCGGGTTATCCTTCTAGTCAGAATGGACGTAGGGGTTACAATGAGGAGAAGACAAACCTAACAGGCAATAAGATTGAAACGGAGAGTTTTGCGCATAACCACGTCGTTCAGCTATTCGCATGTTCACTGGGCCTAGCCGTGTGCTATTGAAGAAGATAAGCCGTCATTCTCAAGCTTCTGGGTCTGCTCCACATAGAACTGGTAAGTGCACGCCGTAGGAGCCTTGTAATTTAAATGGGTTTGTTGCAGAATTCTCAGTAAGGACAAAACGATCAACCTAGTTGAAGGCTGGCTGGGACAAAGGAACACGCCTTCAAAATTCCATTAAATTACCGTTACCACTGTGTCTACTGATAGCCCTGTTTCGGCGTTCGACGTTGTTTGCATTAAGGCCAATGCAGCCATATGGAATGAATATGTCCCATAGTGACAACGGGACCAACGTGTTTTCTTGACTTATGGTTATGCCGAATGCATCCCACATCGTACATCACTGTTCCTCGCTTATTGATGGTTCATTCAATCTACAAGCAGTTGTTCTCATATCTAGGTGGTAGCGTTTTTTGTTCGATTAAGGCAATACATATCACCATACTGTAAGTATAAGGTATGAAAACAAGTACGTAAACTGTACACTTTGCTTCCTAAGACATCGGATTGTTGACTTAGGTTAGAAGGCCACTGTTTTCCGTATTCGCTTTTGTCTTGACTAACCGAAAAACAAAGCACTAAACAAAGACGTTTATAGCTGAAGTAAGAAAGAAAAAAGTAGTAATACTCTTTTCTATGCATATGAATTGTGTAGACTGTGTAAAGTGACTAAACCTACGCTGGCAGTTCAGTGCTGGCCGATAGCGCCGACCCGGCTAGCGGTTAGGACACGGCCTTCCCAAAGCATAGGAGTTAACACGCGTCAGCCATTTGCTCAAATCTAAATCTAATACCTACAAGCTTAGCTATCTGTTTAAACTTGCTTAGGTTTCTCTCTGAATCAATGTTGACGAGTAACTTCGATACAGGAATTCTCAAGTAGAAAAGAAAAAGCAGAAAGCAGAGCTGTAGCCTATTGTGAAACTAGGTAGCCCTACGAGCAAATAATCTCTGATAGTAACTCGCAAGCTAATGAGTTAAGGTATAGGATATTTAAATAACTGGTCTAGTTAGCCAGTCGTTTTGTCCTTATCTACTCGAGCGCTGCGACATCCACGCTCAGGTTCTAGGCGTTCGGGGAAGCTTCTTGAGATCTTTCACGGTACTTAATATCGCCTGCTGAGGTCCGTGTCGTCCACGGCTAATAAAGCGCAATGAGGGCTTCAAAACAGGACCGGGCTATCAACATATGAACCTTCTGCAGGTACCCATATATTTGTATATATAATAAATAGACAAAATGTATACGTATGGGAAGGCAACTGGTGCGGACATAACGAGCGACTTGCATTGTATAATACTCGAAATACCTCATAAGTGGACAAAGTATTGGGCAGTGTCCTAAAGAAGAGCCAAATGTTCTCTCAACTTCTACTTAGGGGGCAACTTTTTGCGTTGAGGTACCCCGCATGCTTTTTGCTCCAGCCAATTCACTCTCTACTATACTTTACTCCTATACTCCCTACTCTAGCAAACCTAGAGGATAAGCGGATGTAGACTCATATCCGCGTCAGGTATCCCAGCCTTTGCTGCATCGGCTCTTTAAATTGTAGGAACCCCTTCGATCCATATGATACTTCCAAGCTTAGTGCAGACGCGCGTGACACACGAGTCTACACTGTAGCCACTTTGCTAAACAGTACCGCTTTCATCCAAAGCTATACGATATAAACGTATGGCGAAATACATTTGGGCAATATTAGGTATAAAGCTCTGAGCTATTTGTTGAAGCGTTATGAAACGGGTTGTATGAGACGAGATCTACAGAACTCGTTCGCTCGTCTTCTGTCGCCTCTTCTCTATCTCTTTCCAGTCTGGTTTAATTTTGTTTTGCTTACGTGACAGTAGCGTTACGTAACGCTGCCATTGCGATGATGCAATGCGAAGGTGTTTGATTATTAGACTTAAAGGGCACATGGGGTGGCTTAGGTTCGAGACCAGGTGTTGACAGATTCGCGGTACGTTCTATACCGAAAGAAATCAACCGTCTAAAAATGATAGTAGATGTAAAACTCGATATGTTAAGTTGTTTAGCTTTCTATGAAGCTACTAAATTTAGATATGCGCATAAATTGGCGTCACTGGCATCGTCACTTTAAAATATAATGCTTTGTTTTACCTATTAGGTTGACTGGCCTTGTTAGGGCTTCCGCGAAGATCATTCAATACGTTTTAGATCATTAAAAACGTAGGTGCTTTGTTATTTACTTTTTATTAAGTGGCACAATCAAATACCTGCTCTATACTGCATGCGAGTCCTATGATTGCAGATCTATCAGAAATGAGAATTGAATAGATCGAGAAGGACAAATCTTCACGGATCATACCGCATGCTTAAAGCGTTTATCAAAGACCTATCGCACAATAATTAGAGCAAATTAACAGTGTTCGTTATTATTAATTAGCAAATTAGCAGCAGAAAGTCCAGTCACGGGGAAAAAAGTAGAAGAAAAAAAAATTAAATAATCATGTTTAATATGTAGTAAGAAGGTGTAGGCTAAGCTTGATGATTTTATAATAATTTCATTAGTCTGCCGTTTTTTAATGTTCTAAGAAAAATGGCCTTAGCGTTCGGTCGGATTAAGAAAATCTCCTAATTACCATAATGATTTCTGAGCAAATATAAACAGACATATATATATATATATATAATTCGCAAGTTCACGCAGAAAAAATCCTACCATGCGTTCCAATGTCTCTGCTATAACAAATAGGCAGTCTCTTACGTAGGTTAATTTTCCCCAGGAGCGTTTCAGAGCTTCTATGTCTCTATGCTGGCAAAAGGTCGCTAAGTGTAAGGAGTTGCATGTCCATTCAGGCTCCTAAAGCACACACTCAAACATAGCTCATATTTTTGTCTACTTGTCTGGTTCAGCTTCGTACTGTCAGTCCTTAAATATTATAGTTAATTACCCAATACATAATACAATGCAGAAACTAGTTCATGCATTAGAACGCTTTTCCTGTTGTTCGCTTATGGGGAGTCAAGCAGCTATTCGGTTCTATGCACTTCGAAAGACCCTATTTATTTCGATTATTTTCGAGAAAATTGATGCGAGGCGGTAGTTATTGCCGTTTCCATAATCATCCCGCTCTCCCGTTCATGATCAAGGCTAAGGGAGTCTTGAGAGAAACAAGCGTAATTCCAGCTATCATGGACTTGATAAAACTTACTAGAATGAAACTTGTCCTCGATCGAGCTCACTTGGGTTTTAAGTATATGCTTAGATCCATTTAGTCAGATTTTTATATATCGGCGGGATGGTTAAGCAGTTTCTGCTGAAGGCCAGAGGCACAGGATAAACACGCAAATAATGTAGAATGAACAGTTTTGCCACGTAAAGTTGAAGCCAATTGGCACACACATATGGTGCATTAACATGCCAAGGTCTCTTGCGCTAGTAGTTTTGGCATCGGGCTACGGCTACTGATGGGAATTATGATAGGGTGTCAATGATAGGTCCCCGTGATGGCCTAATGGGAAACGTACTTTCTTGCTAGTGTGGACAGACTTTGTTTTATGCTGGGAGCTAGCGAGTGATGATCTGAGGGAATACCCAACGGCGATACCGAACGTTAATCTCGAAACAGAGGTATTAATGATATAAATGCATTTGATGTTTGATCCTGACAAAACTGTAACATTTAGTCAGTGTGCCGGCAGAGACAGGAACGCGTTGATGACACTATCGTGATCATTGATTTGGCTCGTTTTAAGTATGTGTATGGACATTATATATATATACGAGGAATCTACCTGAGGTTATCCTGACTTGGTATTGCTAGGTGCTTTCTTTAGTTTGTCATATAATTAACAGAGAAGTCGGGCTGTTGATACGAATTAATGAGTAGTGGTCTAAGCCTGATGACATCCACTCGTTGAGGCCGAGCCCCACATTCATCGGCCCACACTAAATAAACGTCATTCTGTAAGTATTTGATCACACGTACTGTTGTGCTTTACTTGAATCTTTTTTGAAGAAATAAAAACATGTATGAACTGCGTGAGGGTAAAAAACGGCCGTTGTCCGAAATCCATTTTGATCATCTACCATAGGAAGCGCAAACATGGTAAATGATCACGTGAGAAACATTGACTTTGTTATAAAGTTGACCGAGCTAGCCAATTACACGGGATTCTAGATCATGTGTATTTTTTAAAAAGCAACCACTCGCCCTCTTCACTGATAGAGTTGAAAGAGGAAGGGCGATGAAATTGCGAAAAATTTTGTCTGAGATCTTTCTAAGATAATTTGTTAGATGTTCGTAAGTCGGAATATGTAAATGACTGGACTATAGCCCGTATCTAAAATCGAGTAGTTTTTTAAATCGAGGTTACTCCAAATTTTATTGGGCGATCAAACGATTAACTAAAGCTATGGCGTTTTATTCTTATAATTTACGATATAGACTCCTTAAAGCAGCACAGAATGAAGCTACACACGCTTTCATCCTGATTTTTATTATTGTTAATCTGTCTATTTATTTTTTGAGTTGCTTTAACGAATAAATGTAATATGTATGCCCTCAACCTGAAGCGGTTTCTCGTTGAAACTAATTGTTGTCTTCAAGTGGAGAGGGATGAAATATCCTTGATCCGTCTCTTGCAGGGCAATCAATGCCACAGTTCATTGATCTAGACATTAGCCTATAACTGTTTTATCAAGTCTTTAAACGCCACTTTCAAAAGTAATAAGCGAGAAAAGTACTTTGTCAAAGAAAATTCAGATTCAATAATCCTAGCCTTCCTACAGAAACGCAACGGTACTTGGTTCTCCAAGTAAACATATGGAAAACCTGAGATCAAAGCAGGTAGCCACTACTTCAAAAAAAGACGTTCAATCTGCACTATCTCCCTTATACTTATTTACTTTCATTTATATATATATATATATATACATACATACATATATCGACACTTACGTCTCATGTTGTGAAATATCGAATGGGAGATTTACCAAACTCGTTGATGTGTGGTACCTAAATTCAGGGAAGAGTCAAAGACTCAAAAGCGAATAAACAACCTAAACTACACTAAGTATGTACATGCTTGTCAATTAAAGTTACGGACACGTGATAGTTTAAATCTGAATAGGAATCATGATATACTGCAGGTTGTGCTAGCGGGAACCAGTTTTCTGAGGCAATACGTAACGGATCTAAGATTTGGAACATTGAAAAATAAAGGGTCGAATGCTACGTAAGGGATGAATGTGCCCTCAGAAGAAGAAAAAGCTACCAATATACTGACAATGCCAAAAAAACATATATATAGAGCATGCGTAGTTACGAGGCCAGACAAGCATACTTCATGATTTTCCTAGCAGTGTCCTGTTAAGTTTTAAGACTCGAAAGTTGTTAGAAGCTCTTGGCTCAAGCTCGGCTGAAACAACCTTTGCTATGATAGTTGGCCTTTCGCAGCGTAAAACGAGGTGAGCTTACGCCCAGTTCCCAGCTTCATGCATATCTAAGTTTATTGGGCAGACACATGTCACCATTGCACCGCCATTAGGGAGGTAATAATTTGGGTCTTACTCTCTAGCACGAAGGATTGTGCTTAGACCCATGCCACTTGATGAGGGTATACTATTGAAATTTATGGCAGGTAATGTGTTAGAAATAATCTGATCGCTATTTTAGAGGAAACTGGTGAAGCTGGCTACTTAAATAAAGACGAGCAATGTCCAGCGTTGTAGAAGGGAGGGGTAGATAAGCTGAAACTCAGCTTTCTTACAGTCCTATCCTATATCTGCATATAGGTAGAATTTGGTCTACAACACTTTTTTTGACATGTAGTTCTTGAAAGAAACGGCATACATTTTATCATTAAAAATGCTCGTACCTCATTTCGTTTTCACTTGAATAGAATTTCAAGGTAAGGTTTATCGACGGACGCTTCCAGTCACTTAATTAGCTCAACCCCAAAAAACGTGGCTTATTCTTCTAAATTGTATTGAAAGACCTTTTCAATAATGGTTCAAATGTTATTTTGCTTTCTTATTATTAGACGTCACAAGAAGCAGTAGAACGAATATGTACAAAAAAAACAATGAGATTACAAATGTCCTTGTGTTTTGGAAACTACGCCTGAGCAGTTTTTTGTGCGTGGAGGCCCTAACACGTGCGCCCCATAAATGGATATATACGATATTAAGTTTGAAAGCTCTATAACTTCTGTTTGAAGACGTGGAGTACGTCGTAGTTGTTTCGAGACCAGCCCGTGGGTTGAAGAGTGATTTTTGAGCAATATCATCTAATGTCGGACAATTCAAACGCCATACTAATTAAGATAGCTATCACAGCAAACTCTATAGAAGCTGGCAGGAAACGCTATAGAACCACGATGTAATTGCCGACGTCTGCGAAGTACGTATTGATTCAAGCAATATGGAGCGAACAAATTCGGCGGAATCAATAAGATATACCGAGGTATTATCGGTAGAGCATAACACATTGTTCATTGCCTCAACAAATCCAACTTTTGTCAGTCACCACCAACGTCATTAAAGCTTCGAGGCATACCTTTTTCTGACCAGCTTTTGTTTTCATACTTTTTCAGTTATCATGCGGTACACGATGTGACTACCCGATATTAAAGTATCGATTTGCGTTGCCTTTTTACGTGAAAGTGAACACTGGGGTTTGCGCAAATGGGTACAAGCTCTAAAGGCCACTAGGGGCTCCAGCTCGAGCGCACCATTATGGACGAATCAGACGGGACGATTTTGCATTTGTGTTAAGCTATTGCTGTCAAATGTAAATTTCATAAATATAACATTAGTTTTCCGTCACTGTGAGCAGAATCGCCGTTGAAACTTGCCTCAAGACCATTAACTTAGAATAATTAGATAATTTATGTATACGGTTTAATAACGCTGGTGAGTCAAAAGGGAATGAACCGTCTTCGACTGTCGCCGACAGAAACAAATGTATACTCAGCATCACTGGTCATAACGATAGGATTGTATATCGTTAGTTTAATCATTACCTGATAGGGAAAATATATAAACGACAGTGTCGTCTGCGCAATAAAAATGAACATCGGTTTCACAGAGAAACTGTCCCATTGATATAATATTAATACGCAACTCTCTCTTGTTTGCCTTCTTCTGTTGAGTTGTTTAAAATTATTTCTCCATATCGCAGGCAGGTATGGCACGCAACACGGTTAGACACTGAAAAAATCGAGATAAAGAAAACGACTCGTAGCAGAAATACGGCAGATGAGTTAAACCTAAAAAGAACACATATTAGAAGCGTAAAAAACGAGGGTAATATGTATACCATATCTTTGGTGAAAGCTTTCCGTAGGTAAATACGCGATTGGATTTACGCACATTCTGTTTACAAAGACATTTCAAAAACTACCGCTTGCATTTACCTTATCCTGGGTATTTCACACAAGACGTAGTCTATATGATTTTCTTTCTCTTCCAACTTGAGTCAAGTTACAGTTTCGTGTGCAGGGTCTTTACGTCAACAATGCTTTGAATCAGTGAAACGAGCCTTTCAGTAGCTTACTACATGTAAAGCACCGTCGTTTCTACCGTATCTCGCTCCAATTCAATGGTACTTAAAGAAAGCTAGAACTCATCAAAGCTCCCTCGTAGGAGTTTGAGCAATTGATTCTTAAAGTATTATTACGTTGATCATCCATTTGGCAACACAGGCGGTTACATTTGCATGGTTTACCCTTAGATTACTTGTACAAAGTTAGACAATTATCAAAGGAATTGCCAAATTTAAATTGCTCGGAATTACAAATCAAAGGTTCAGGACAAGTGAATCTCTGTTTGCAAGCCGTGCTTTTTTTAAAAGTCATCGTTCGACTTTGAACGGCTATATTTGGCCAACGCGCTGAGCTTCCTCTAACGCAATAATGAACGAGCAATAGCGTTTGCGCGACTGTGGGATTTTCTAAGTAATAGTTTTAAATAGCATTTGTCTTTTTCTCTTTATTTTTCTTTCAGTGAACACTCATGTTCCGTCTTTTTTTTTTGGTCCTTTAGCCAGTCACCATTAAATGGTACAATCAAGATGCTTAAAGTAAATTGGTTCATAAAAGGGAGACTTTGAAACGAAGTCGGGGAAAAGCCAAATGACAAGAAGAGAGTCGGGCTGAAGATCAGCCGAGTCATCGATCTGCCAATCGAAGTCAGCTGGACTGAGCGAATATTGGTGATGACAGTACGGCGATTCGTACCGCAGTACCATCGTAGCTATTGCCTTCATTTAAAGGGACAATAGTTCCGATACTTCTCCGATTTAGCATGACGCGTCCTATGGGAACGAATTACACGGTCCAGTAAATAAATCCAGGCGACTGCCGTAATTACGGTTAATTTATTATATGAATTATTATAATTTGTTTTCTGAATTGAAGTGAACAGTTAAGTCAAACCAATGCTGTGACCACGTAGGTCTTCTTTTTAAACCAAACAAACAGTACAGTCAATTAGAATTAGCTAGGCGTTTCTTAGCTAGCTTTTTAAGACGCATAAAGGGCATTTAAGTATCTTTCTACTTGAGTTATTTCTAGCTGACTATAGGCTTGCAGCAGACAACCTTTTTTGTCTTGCGTTTTTTTTTCTCTTAACATTATAGAAACGTTACCTTACTTATGGCGTACGACGGCGCTGCAAGCATATTTGCGATGCACCGACGCATCGGTTTAACAAAGCGTAACCTTATATTCTGGGCTCGATATGCGATGAATACATGGACGTACGCCGGATGTACGTCACAGCGAGGCCTTCACCAGGCTTTCAATTCTTCAGCCACTTATCCAACCTGTAGGCATGCGATCCTATTACTACCGATGATGAAGTCGGCACGATACACATTATAGCATACCATACAATGGCTTAACGGTATAGGGAAACACTCGCAACCTGTGGGCAAAACAAGACACATTTAAATAAACAGTCGGTAGAAGTGCGATGACTAAATTCATTGAGTTCGAGCAGATGACGGTGGCTACGGTGTGAGGAACATCCAAGCGTCTAAATTCCTTAAACACCCGAGTTCCATCTTACATGGTTTGCGCTTTTGGCATGGCGAAATATCTCAGTCATTTTGTGGTTACTGCTAATGGACTTTAAACAGTGAAGTGTAGAGGCAAACGGAGGTCGTAAGTAGTTTGTACCTCAACGTTGGATGTTTGCCTCGGTTTGTATTTATCCCCACCCTAGTAGGCATAATAGTAACTGCTAATGGAAAAATATTTGCATGATCTTTACCACACTAAGTAATCATTATATTATATATATATATATATATATACTCACGATGCTAAACCTGCATGTATCCAGGTTACGTACGATCTCTTCTGTCAGCTCTGAAATAATAAAGTTATCTTACTTAGTTGACTACAATGATGTAACTCTAATTCGTGCCTCATTTTGTTCCATTATGAATGCCCATTTTAAATAGATATTAGCCATACGAATTTCTAAGTCCATTTCATACGCAAACACAGTTCTGTCTCGCGAGTTCATATAGCTAAAATATGAAGCTCGTTTTTCTTTTGTAAAGGTACTTGAATTATACATACGGACAGTAGGGCCCCGGAAGTATCAGATCGAAGGGATGCCAACAAGAAGTTCCGCATGCAGCGGCCATATAATATGTAACTAGAGGTATCAGGAAGTTTTACAATTGTTTTGAACCTTTTGATCACGTTACAAGGCAAAAATAGGATTTGCGGCTCAGACGGAACTGATGAGCATAACGCGATACATACGCTTTCTAAAAAAAAAACGAGAATAACAACGCATCAGAAGATGAAACTGCAAGCTGGGTTGAGTATGCTCCGACGCCTACGGGAGAGATCATCAACAGACGTTCTATGCTAAGAACGGTAAATAGCCGATTAAAAGATAGAGCATAACTGTGATTGATAAGCTTAGCGCTCGCCTAACCTCTGTTTTCGAAAGACTTAGAAGTCAGTCTCGGCACAACTATTTCTGCTATCATCATGTCGTGTAACTCAACGGATAGTTGGCGTTCTTCTCCTCATTAAGAATAGAACATTAGACATAGCTGTGTGCTTTGTTAAAACGGCAGTTATGGCCTTTTATCAGTAGCGAAGCGATTACAGCCTAGAGCTCTTCCTCATCTGTTAGAATAAAACGCTTCTGCTCATCTCTTATATATATATATAAGAGGTTTCTAGAATAGGATTTTAGGTGTGGTATATAGATACACGCTATCGACGAATCATTTATCATACTTCTAAGATCTGTGACAGCCACAGACATGACTAATAAGCTCGTCTTTCTCCGGACACTTTTCTCTCCAACGTTTTCAAAACATTTAACTACTATAGCAGATAAATATTTTACTATTTTTCAATTTCGTAATCATTACAGTCCAAGGCAGGGGCAGATAGGATGTTTTCACTGATGCACATTAATTAATAAACACATTTAAAATTGATCCTTACAATTTGCTCCCGAAGTTATTCCTCCTGAAGCCAAACTATCTTAATCCGTTCAGCTTTAATAATGTATAGGCGTACCATAAGTTCATGCTTGCTGAAACATGATCATTAAATAAAACTTACTTACGTAACTTAAATTAAATAAAACTTACGCAAAATGCCAAGTTCATTTGTGTGACGTAAAACAAGGTATACTTTTGGATTAGGGCTTCTGGTCCTCCATAATTGCTTAAACCATTTCTATTGAGCAGAAAAAGAAACGTATTCATGATCCGAGCCTTGTTTTCTGCGAAATCGAACTCTTGACACCCTGCACCACTCTGATACACCCGACAAGGGAATCGGGAAGGCTGTCCTAATCAAAAGTGTCAAAAACACTCCTGATGGGTTGAATGCTGTGAATCGAATCTCAAGTATTTTTTTGTCAAAAATGCGGATGCATAACTTTTTTTTTTTTAACTTACCAATAAACCACAGAACAAACCTCGAGAGGTTACAAAACAACCAAAGCCACCAAGGGAAAGAATGCATAGCTAATTAGGAAATAATTATTTTTGTCTCTTTGATTTTCGTAGCGTTTAACTAGAATGTTACATCTCTTAGTCGTAAAGCAGTTGATTTAATTTACAGAACTGTGACGAGTAATAAAATGTCATTAATATTACTGTCTGCTGAGCTTTATTTCAACTTCTCCAATGAGCTTTTGATTTTAAATCAGACCTAATGTTTACTTGTCTGCTTTCTGTTTGACAGCACCTAAAAGGTTATAAGAGCTAAGACACAATAATGCTAGCTAATGTCAGAAAGCTTTGGCGACATTTCTTTGCCGATGTTAGACATACATTATCGGATCCTTGCTTTATTTTCATCCAGAAGGTAAGCGATTCATTTTTGGAATGATATCTAGAAACAAACCCAAACGAGCAATCAAGTGAACATGTACCAGATACACAGCCTCAATGATACCCTATAGATATGAACGCCAACGACTGGGCTACAGTTACCCAGTCGGCTGGAGATTTGTTTTGATGTTATTGACTAGAATCGTGAAGCACGTGAAGCTGATGTACGGCTGCCGCCGGTGGGCTAACTGGTCAAGACCGCATAAATCGACAACTTTGCACTTCTGGCGTGCCTTTCCTAAAATGTCACCGAGAACCGGGACATCAGGTCGTCAAGACCAGAACAAAAAGCCTGTTTCGTCGCTTAAGGTGGAGTCTGCGGGCTCCTCGCTGATTTATCCAGTATGTAAACATCTTGTTTATACTTCGGTCGAGACGCCAAGGACTAAACCGTGGCGAAGCTCCGCGAAAACGCTATGTGATGTGTCGACCATCTCCGCGGGCTGATCACAGACAACGCGTCGTTGTTGCCGTCAACAGCGTCATCGAAGTAGCTTGAGGCAAACAGCATACAAAACTAACGGGCGGTTATCTGACAACCGCGCGAAGAAGGAGTTGGTGGGAAGGATGATTGACACTGTCACCGAACGGCTACGTGCTTCGGGGGCGCAGTAAGCAAACACCGGAACAGGTCGAGCTTTTCCCCCATCGCGCTATCCATCAACGCTTCTAAGTTGTGTGCGAGTCGAGGGTGCCCTTTTCGAGCTGGTGTTTTTTTTTGCAGCGCACCTCCCAGAGAAGCCAAACACACGCGAAATCTGTAACGAAAAGCTCGAAAATACACGTGCAAAGGCAGACGAATTGCTGGGGAAAAAAAAGGTGTCAGTGGAAACGTGGCTGGCCGCCGTTGGTTCCGTTATAGCATAATAAGCTGATGTGAATGCTAAGCCCTTTTCGGGGTTGCACGCAATGCTGCAGTCTCCGTAGGAAGCAACAGACCGGCAGGAAGGATTAGAAGCTTATTGAGTTTTGAATTTGTGGATTACTTAGAATCAAAAAATCGTACGACATTTAGCAAACGTTTAGTTTCAGCGAAACAATCGGCAAAATTGATCAGTTAAGAGAGAGAATTGATAGAGCGAGGGTATCCTTCAGGCGTCGCAGATGAAATGATACGTGGTGATCGGAAAAATACTAAAGCTACGATTGTAATAAGCGACAACCAAAGCCGCAAAAGCTGCTAGGTATAGGCGACAAAAGTCAACTACCCCTAAAGCTTGATATATCTAACAAAGAATTACTTTTTGTATTCACCTAATGTTTGTAGTGTGTGTGCGCGTTAACAGAAATATATATATATATATATATATGTACACGGCGCGAAACCCTACGACTGCATGCTTGGCGATTAGTTCAAGAAGAGAAAATTTAAGTTAATACAAAGATCAAATCTGAGCTAAAGTTCTTATAGGCCTATCACATATAACATCTATGCTAAGATAACGTTAAAAGAGTGGGCATTATTAAAGAAGTATTAAAGGAATATATTTGTAAGTTATGATTGTTATACGTCTTCCCTAGAACTGCGTATCCCCACATCGTCACAAAAGCGTATTATTTGAATGCTTGGTAATTAAGCTCTAGCCCTGTATGTATACCGTAAACCGCGACTATAAAGACATGTGCCTTCTAAATTATACTTTTATATAATTATATATATATTAATTAATAATTATATATATATATAAAGCTAATCTGCTTTCTCCTGATATATATAGGGGAACCACATCGACAAGTTTTTTGGTTTAAAGTTAATCACATTCGTCATATTGTATAGGTCGTCAGAAACTTGAACCAGCGACCCCCGACTTTTCAGACCGTAGGTGCAGCCAGCCGTCTAAGACATCACCAGCAGCACAATATTCAGCAGGGGAAAAAGTTTTGTAAATCGCTATTTACAATGTTACAACACAGACGAGAAAATACTCAGTTAGTTGAGACGCCCACTCGCTGATGTGTCAACGTTTATAAGTTTCTAGAGTCGACAGTCTCGTTTCCGACAGATTTCTATTCTAGTCACTAACAGCTTGGAAATGAATCTTCTCTGCTTACGAGTCCTGCTGGAACTAGGCCAAGCTCAACATGAACAGCGTGATAATCTATTTAATTCAGTAACAAAATTGAAACACACGGGCATCTAACACCGACTTTCCATACATAACATTGCAAATCCTATTGTGACTTTAATTTGGCACTACTCGTACGATTAGAGGTACTCTTTCTCATGCCTGCCATTCGAATACAAATCCTTTTACATATTTTTCCTTAAGCTAATAGGCTGTTGGTTGGATTAATTTTCTACGCAAGTAAAGTGAGGTTCTGTAAGAAGAAACCTCGTGTCTGTCACAATGTTTACAAATACTGTCTAATATTAAAAAAAAATATATTTAAAACCATTGGGATGTTTAGAAAACTCGGCGATATACAAAAATGTTACTCAAATCGCCATGGAAATACCATAAAAAAAAAAAAAGCTCGAAAGCTAGCTTGCTTAGCGCTAGAGAGTTGATGGCGTTCTTGATGGCCCCTATGACTAGTGATTGCTCCTCGCAATTATTAACGTGTTTATTTTAAATGCCTGTTGTCACTAACATTTGTTATTAATTTGCTTTAGTGATAGACCATTCGTCTCCCGAGGGACCGAATATGCCACAAAAATACTATCTTTAAAAGAATCTGCATTTAGCAAACGCACGTACGTGTGACCTCTTTTCACTTAGAGGGTAAACATACCCTCAGGAGTGATTGCCTACACATCGTGAGACTCCCAGGCATATGCGGCCTGTCCACTGTTATACTCTGGCGGCAGGATTGCTGCCCGTCCTATTTAGCGTAGGCGCGTACACTGCCCTGAGCACAAGCAAATGCGCCTTATGCAAGCCAACCCGTATAACAATAATGTTTGTTGTTATCATCCTTTCTATAGGCTAGTGCAACAATCTGTTATGTGCAAAAGCTTAGATGTATCTATTAGCTGAACTATACATTAAATCATCTGATTTCCATTCTGTCAGTAAACATTACATCTACATTTGCACATGCGTGTATAGCGCATGTGATCCAAACAGTTTTTTCCAAAAGTAGGCTGAAGAACACATACTTACTGCATAAGGGACGCAACCGTTGACGTCGTCATGTACAGGGTTTCAGGATGCCGTATCGGCAGGAACCGTCTACAGTGGCAAGCCTTATGTCCTAAAGGTGTTCTTGGCTGCCAGAACGATTTTCTGCAACAACTGCTGTTACCGTTAGTATAGTGTTGTCGGTCCTTTTTCGTCAGTAAGAGAAGCGCTTACGCATGATTATTGATGGGCAGATATGGACGGAGCAGACAGCTGTGGAACAGGGCTCAAATTAGCTTTTTAATTACCTCTGTAAACAACCAGACCAAGGTGAAGTAAAGGAAATGTTTCTGTTAAGGTGAGGTTCGTATTGCCGCTGCCAGCGTGCCTGGCCTAACGAAGATTAACGAAAATCGATCTTTTATTATATGTTTTTATATAAGTATCTGAAAATGATTGTTCACAAACTCGTTATTAGAAACATACATTATCTGTTTACCAAAAAAAAAAAACAGTGTGCATATTTAGATGTTAAGCTAAGTAAGCTGTCCGACAGCCCACCTAGTAACAATACAATACAGGGATCGGATATCCTTGTTCGCTAGTATTTAGCTAAAGTTTGAATCCAGCAACATTTTTAAATGTCGATTTGACAAACAAAGCTACAGTGACTACTTGGACCAGCCAGAAGAGCAAGTTATTTAGCCCAACGGCGATCCTCTCTGTTTCTAAAATACCAACGTTGAGGGTTCAATATTGCTATAGGTATCAATGTAAACCGGACTATTTGGGCTTTCAACAATTTGCAAAAAGACGATATGTACATTTATTTACATGGCCTAGGCCACTAGGTGCAATTTTATCGGATACGTCGTGTCGGAGGGATATTCGAGATAATCACTAAATAAAACCACTAAATGTAATAGAGCTTCAAAGCTGGTGCGATACATCAACTTATATCCCTAATGAACTGTTCACAGGAGTTCCTGAAACAGAGGATTTGTTTAAAATTTGCATTCAAGCCAGAAACATCCCGTCATACTTATAATGTTGATGTGATCCGGTTTGACTTTTGGTCCGCGTTTCATTCTGTTACTCACAATAAAATTATCGACATATTTTTCGGTCTGAAGTAGAACCAAGGACAATCAAGTGTCCTTGCTGCAGAGGACGATATTTTGTGTCAATGTCCCGAATCCGGCGCTAACGGAAAAAGGGTCACTATATCGCACAGCAGTAAATTTGTCAAATCAAAGTAATGTTCACTTCAAACCAATTCCAGGTATCTTAAACCTATATCCTGACAGCATTCTCATAAGAAGATCCAGAAATAACGATAATTTTTATCCTATACTTGATATAAAAAACAATATTTTGTAACAAGTTTATTTTGCAGAAAATAGCTTTTTTTAATGCCTAGAAACAAATCTTCAATACTACGTTCCTTATTATGATTGATTAAGAAAATGTCATCAGAAAATGAGCAACTCTAAATCCGGGAACTTTTATGACTATTGGAGATCCAAAGGAGTTGATTTTTCCATAAATTTGCGCAAGTCGAGAAGATCATTTCTTAGATGAAATGAGCGAACTAAGTTCAATTTCGATTAAATAAGCCTTAAAAAAACATCTTTGTAATAGTCGCCGAAATTCACAACTTATTCACGCAATTTAACCCTTCCAGTTGTATGTATAAATATAATAATATTTATATTATTATTATTATTATATTATATAATATAATGAAAAAAAATAAATAAAAAATACCATTGTATAAAATGGCATTTTTACACAGAGATATCTCTAATTTTTGCATGTTGTCACAATATCTCGAGTTTTGCCAATCATAAACCGTATTTCGCCGCGGTGTTTGGTAGTCCACGCGATTTCATACCTCCGATTTTCAACAACAGGCGTAAACCATTATCATTTCGCTCGATGTTTTTGAAGGATCCACAGTAATTCAATCCAGTCATATACGTGCTTATATTGTGTTAGTCGGGAATCAATGCCTTGCCTCGATTCGTTTTATTATAAACTAATTTTACGGCTCTGAAGGACCCTGTTGAAAAAACACTTTTTTCCTCTATACATAGGTCTCTCTCTAGAGAGAGAGAGAACCTAGCGTCCGGTACAGCGTTGCCGACTAAGGACAGAAAGATTGGAGAAAGCCTCTCGGAATGTCAGTTGACAGCTGCAACGGTCATTTATTGCGACACACCTTCGTTGCTACTTATCGCAATCAAATTAGGGTTCACCCCAAATGTGTTAACCGTCCCCTGGGGTTTTGCCGATCTGCCAGGAGTTCTACATTCCCATTTAGGAGAGCAATATATAAGCAGTTTTGATACCCCATTTTCTATTTCCCTTCCCGAAGAGAAACACTTTCTTATTATTAATATTCAATAATGATAGATTAGTCAACAATCGTATATACTGAAGATGCTAGGTCAGGGCGTTGTCCTAGGCTCTACAGTCAGTGAAGTAATTAACGTCGTTTCATGAGGCCATTTGTCGTCTCAAGGGTCTCTACCCTGGATGGCTCAAGCATGTATGGAATCTATGTTGAGCAGATTATCATTTGAAATTGTCATCGTAAACTACAAGGCAGCTTGGATAGAACCGAATGGTCTGGTAAATCAAAAAAACTATTAATACTAAAAACGGCATGGCCATAATTAGTACACTCAAGAGCAGCATTCGCGGCGCCAGCACTACGACGTACCCCCTGCAGTTGGTACCCTGTAGTTTGTTCGAAATTTCCTGAGGTTCTGCCGTTTCCTTCTGTAAGGGGGCCGGCGCTTTTGTAGATGACTCGATATATTCATATTTTATATAAACTGGCGTTCCTATACAATAGGTTTTATAAAATATTGTGCTACACCAACAGTAGAATAGTTCTTGTTTCTTAGTTATCGTTCTATATGTACTGTTGTACAACAAGCAGCCCCAATAAGAGTTATATATGTATTTGTGTATATGATCATCACGGTACAATACTAAAATGTCGTCGCGTAACCCGTCGCATGCTACCCCCCATGATGTATATAGTGTGAAAGAATTGCTACGCGAACTGCTAGCATTCTCTAGGTCCTAATCAATGGGAAGGATCGTGCCGTACAACTGCCAACACATTGGCTATGTAGCCATAGTGGGTCGCGTTTGCAATGTATTCACATGTGGCCTAGCTATCGGTTCTGTATCCGCAGATTTGATATAACCGATAATTTAAATGAAGCGCATATTTAAAAGCGATACGAGCTAAATAGCGCCCCTAGCCCGTACGTTTCACAGAGCAGCAGTAGCAGTAGCAGCTGCTCTGTGAACGCGACGTTATGTGGATGTTCATTGTTGCCGAAAAGGCTGTACGAATGCGGTACCCTAAGCTAGACGCCCTTTTTTGTTTGCAGCTAAGAAAAAGGGGGCAGACTCTGTTTCCGAAAGGGGTAGTTGGAATAGTGATGTTGGACTTGATACTATAATTATTGTCGATCGCTACGAGATTCGACCGTACAAGAACCGGACGGAACGGAGTGAAAAGAGAGTGTTGTTTAGCGATGGATTTTTCTGCTTGCAAGCCCGCTGCTCTTACCATGATATTAATTATTTTCTCGATACGCGGTATCCCAGGTGTCGGAAACGCAACGTCTTCTAGAAGAACTTATTTACTTGTCGCCAAATTCGGTTTTGCAATAAGCGTTCCTTAGTCTTAGTTTATTCTTCTTTTCTTATTGAAAATGTGCCAAAGAAATGGCGTTCAATTTGAGGACGCTGCCGCTTAAGAGTCGCCAGAACCAAAACGCAAACTGTTATTGCAAAGTATTGTTTTGTGATAGCTAACGCGTTACTTTAATCCCGTTTCTACCTATCTGTTATCTCAAAGTTCGGTCGGTTTTCATTCTGATATTTTCTATGGTACGTAAGCTTCTACCACCTATCTTTGAAAGCTTGCATAACGATGCACGCTTTGGAGTTTAGAAATCAATAATGAGACTTTAACAACAGACACAAATGCAACTTCTGCACATTGACAGCTTGACGGAGCTCCACACACTGTTAGGAGTAAGACTCGCTAAAATATGATAATTACAGCATATACGAAGGTTCGTGGGATTGGTTGATATTAGCGAATCAAATATGTATAAATTGAAATAAAACGAAAAAGAAACACATTTCGGCAATCTGTGGACTTCGTTGCTTGCACCTTTCGTTCGTTCGGCCACCTCGTTTGAGACCTGACGTACCCCCTGTTCTGCGCTCATATCGTTACCTAGCATTTATATAAAATCATTAATTTTCTGGGCGACCAAATTGTGTAACCAAAAAAATTGTATATTCAACATCATCATTTTTAATACTTCCCCACCGGTGGGAAATCTTATAGCTGAGGCAGCTAGAATTCTGGGTAAGACTTGACAGAGATGAGCAGTATCGGACAACGTTTGCGGAGAGTGGTTGCAGCAACGTAGAGCCGGAGGGGATCAGGGAACTACAGAACAGCGCTCAAGACGATACCATGGATGTTGATGATACTAGATTGTTTGTTGCATAAACATTTGGCCCAGTAACCTTACCGGCTTTGTATCATTCAAACAAATAACGCAAAGAAGAGTTAGCCTCGCCACCGTTCTAAATGCGCAAATTTTGAATGCACTAAGAAGGACTACAAAGGCTGGAAGATGAGTCCAAGATAAAATCATTACGGATGGCCATACCAATTTTTAGATACGAATATTTTTAACATCAAGGGGGCCATTTTACGATAACCTTTACGAGCTAGAAAAGTGGGTAAGTTGCGGGCTATAAGGGCCCTAAAGACAATAGAACGATGGATGATTACTGCAGTGCTACTCTACATGCCAAGATAGATGAATAAACCGACAATATAAAGATCCCAGAAGGGCAATTCTTCGCACAAGATGTTATCATTTTGTGCCCAGTCCAGTGTTGTTGGGCTTTGGAGACCCGTAAAGTCCTCACAGATCCCATATTATATGCTAGACTTCACTCCAGCGAATTGAAACGGTGCGTCTCTTTAGCTCGTCCAAAAATTCGCTTGATACCTGAAAAGTAGGAAAGCCAAAGAGGTAATTTTTACTGGACGAAGTTCATTAATAATAGAATACGTTTCCTATTGAGCGTATTCGTACAGGGGGACATTGAAATTCGGATGAACCTCACATAAAACAAAGTTACTAGTTTGTTATGGCAGAGGCTGGGAGTTTGTATTGTTAATGTAAGTAAGAAGCAATTAGTGATGCGAGTCTTCGAACCCAGCAAAACAATTCATTTCAGAGGTTTGTTGCATCACAGAGCTCGATAGTGTACAAACGTTTATTTCATTTAGTACAGATTTTAATTTTCTTTTCTTCATTTTTACTTTTGCTTGTCTCTTACGGCTACATGATTGAGCCGTTTTGGCAGTTTCTTACAGTTTGTGAGCCCCATTTTGTTACAAATTGGATCAACAGGTGGTATAGGCAGGCAAGATTCTTGTCGTTTCCTGTTGAGCACCACACGGTGATACATTTCGTGTAATGCTCGCAGGTTCTTCCTTGCGATCGGATGTAATATTGTAGATGAAATCTGTTCATGGCAAATCTTGCTCCCCCTTCCGTTTCGAATATTGCCTCCAGGTTGGCGAAAAATATACGGCGATCTATAGAATAAATGTAGATTGCAATCTATTTAGACGCACGTAAACATAAAAATCCTTTACTTCAATGAAACATTATATTCGTGCTTTCATTTCAAAATAAGATTTGGTAAAATTAAGAAAAATATACATATATATGTGTATGTTGTCTCTTACCTCTAGGGTATTTTTTTCACAAGGAACTCACTAGGTGCAAAATCATCGGCCCTCTCTCGATTTGCCACTGAGTGGATATACCTGGTTTACTTATGAGCCGACACTCAAGTGTGCTGTTGACTAACGGCGGCAGAGCAAAAAAGCTTATTAAAAAGCAAGCTTCAGTCCTTTAATAAATACAAGCATGTTATGGTACTTCATAAATCCATCTGTTTTCGAATTGCCATTACATGAAGCCGTACTGGAACGTTGGCTTAAATAATTGTGCTGTTTACTTATATGCTTGCTTCAGTTTGAAAGCAAAATTAGCATTTTTCTTACAAAAAAACTTCAGATCTATATAAACTAAAGCTTTTCCTTACTTCTAAGAGAAAATAAATCTATAGCTGAGGAAAACATCTCGTGGCCGAAGAACGTTTTATCAATAGCGCTTATTGTATCCCTTCACTCATACTGACGAGGAAACAAATAGATGATACCACCTTGATCATTCGATTGGGAAACAGAGAATTATCATTGAATTTTTCTACGGTATCAGATCGGCCCTCGTTCTACTCTTATGCTGTTTGCTTTTGGAAATGTTCTTTTGACATAAAACTCTTATACGTCTCGGATTCTCCGAAAGGTTACTAAAATTAGACAAAAAATTAAAATAATGCGAATCTAGGGGAGAAAATACGACGGCGATATCAACAACAAAAAAGATTTACAGTAGGTTAGGTTACAATACAACAAATTAGGTTTACAATAAATTGCACATTTATTTAGGCCGAGTTCAATCACATATCCCAACGTTAACATGATGTTAACTTGGCGCATCTTTTATCACGTCATTAAGTACTATGCTTTACGGGGGCAATCTAAGGTCTGAACCTGTACTCAACAGTATGATTGATTGCCTATCAGGATCTTTACAGAGCCACATAAGACCTCTAGAGCTCGGGAATGTTACGGTCTCCTCGTTGGCCTTCATTGTAAACAATGAGTTACAAGGACGATTGACCCAAGTTGAACAAATGGCAAGCAGCTAAGGATCATATGAGGGGTGTCTGAGCCAGATTCTTGACTGGATTTTTTTCAGTAAGAACATCCAGACGAAGTTTTAACGAATCAATAAATAAGCTCATTATAGAGGATTTAGGTAGAAAAGCGAGAAACAAGGGAGTATAAAGCACAAAACCCTGTCATTCCGAAACGTAGTTTTTTTTTCTATCTAATGCTTAAAATAGCGATAGCATAGCCATGCTGAGTTCGTACTTCGCAATTAAGTCGTACGCCTTTCAATTAAGCTACCTGTTAATAATCTATGAGAGAAGAAACTTTAACCGGTGTAAACCACGATTTCTTTGTTTCGTTTGTAAAGCCGGTTTGACGTACCCAACTAATATTATTTGGCTGCTACGGAAGGTCTAACGACGTTTACTGATCTCTTGTAAAATTTGCAGATATCCAAAATCCCTGCCATTCTTCTAACTGAAGCCAAAACTCTTTCCGCTGCCCGATCCCACGTTTCATTTTTTTTTCTCGTTTCTTATCGAGTTGCATCCCTTCTACGCCCAGACCACTTCGTACCGTCACAGCATGTAACTGTTGGACAGAGCAGGGATTACTTCGTGTGTGCTAAGGCATTGCTTTCTTATAATTATCATTTCCTATCACTCTTCATTCAGGCAATTAATGCAAGATATGATGCGGGCGGAACGTATAGACCGCCACATTATTAGAAGCGAAGGAAGAACCACTTGTTTGGGAACATAGACGGTTGTCACAGATATTACGGCAGAAGAGTTGTTAAAATTCTGCTCTGCGTTAATCTATCGCGGTCGACGGCTGACGTGAGGACTTGCTTTGGGACGACCTGCGTCGCGTACTACCCATTAGTGATGTGCTACACGCGATCGTCAATGAAGCCTTGGCGGGAGACCCGACCGGTGCTCGTGCTTTTGCTTTGCAACGTCAAGCCATTCCGGAAGCGCTAGTTGATGGAAAGACGGATCTAGGCCGTCGTTCAAGATCCGACAAACACGATAGGATTTGACGACCGAATACATAAGCTGGATATGGAAAAACGGTTGGAGACTGGTGATACTGGTTGGTTTATTGTGAACGATGGTAATATGGTCCCTGTGGGAGCAGCTAGAAGAGCAACTTGTTCTTTAATTGAGCTGGCGACCTTTTGGACGGTCGATCCGTCATATCAAAGCGGCACGAAACTGCAGGAATATTCTACATTGACTGGTTCTGGATGAAGAGGCGAAAACAGTTTCGAACGCAATAAAGTCAGGATACAATCTGTTCTTTCGGATGTTTCCTCACCAAAACGGTGTGATAGTCACTGTAAGGCGTTTAAAGGCGGAAAATCTATTTGCGGTATGATGAATGTGGCCAGCTGTCGCACAAGCAAAGGAAGTATACACAGTTTCATGACATCCTATTCTTTGGACAAAATTGCCCGGATTTCGTATCTACATAGTCATTGTTAGGTGCACCAGACATCATTCCCCAAGGAGTCTTCGTCTTCGTGCTAGGGCCGGCTGCACAGAGCGCGTGATACTGCTAGTTATCGAAATTGAAGCGCGAAAAACGTGCATGCATCTTCAGAAGCGTCATTCCTACTAAAAAAATGATAATTGAGTGTTGTTGATTTTGTGAAATTTATTTTGTTTTGGGCATTTACTTGTATCTATGTTCGACAAACGCGCTGGTTTGTTCCTTTTCAATCGCATAGTAAGTTCTAGTGCGGAATCAATTGTGACGCATGTGGAACTTATACGGGTAATCAGAACTCATGCAGTGTGGGGAACTGCTTTGAAGGGCATTCTACGTATTATCATTATTTTTCAATTGCATAGCCAGTCTAGTTGAATTGTATCACCTAACTACGGATGCTTGAGCTGAGCTAGGCGTTTCGTTGCTGTACCTTATGCCAAAGAGACACATTGCCGAATTATTCATTTATCCAACCAGCTGACAACGGTATTCAGGTGAGCTATTTTGCACGATCATAATGCATACTGCACGCACAACTTCCACTTAACTTCGAGGACTGCTTATCCCATAAAGACATCTGCAAAATCGTAACGGTCCCTTGAACAGCAAGTTTGCTTGAATCTGTGGGCCACTTGTACGCAAACTAACGAAGTAATTTAAAGACGGTAAAAGGCTTCTGTGCCTTTGTATACAAAAGCTTTTTTGCGCGTTTGGTACATTCGCCAAGAATAAGGAATACTGCCTTTAAGTTTTGGCGGCGTAACGACGATGTGTCTATCTTAGCCTTGGACGCAAAAATGGTAAACAAAAGCATTAAAAGCGTGATCCATTTACGCATGATCAATACTTATTAGGAGCTTTATCTGCGACGCTTATAATCATAAAAACAATATATTGCAAGGGATTGCCCTGAGTATGCTAGCAAGCTTGCTTTCTGCGAAGAGAATGAGGAACTCTGTAAGAGACAGTTTCCAACTCTTAGGTCATGTGAAGCATCCTGTAGTCTATTTACTAGGCCTTTTCAGTTAGTTAGTTATAGATTCAAGGCTATTTCGTGCCTCATTAGCTAAAAAGTATAACGTTTATAATTTTTAGTTTTTAATTGGAGAGCAATACATTTCAGCAAAAAATCAAATTTGATTGTTGTTTCTGGAAAAGTGTGCTAACTCTGTCATTGTGGAATTCATATGTTGTATATCAACTGTACATGTTTCACTGGTGTGCTAGAACTGTATAGGTAGCTCTTGTTGTCGGGGCTGGGCTAATTTGAGGAACAGGATTGTGGAAAAAGTTGTGTATACAAGATTTACGTGTAAGTCTATGTAACTTGAGTAAATGTCCCCCTAATGTAATAAAGCTTGACGAGCTAAGATGATCGATCTATATATTACTGACCAATTCATTAATAGTTCGACCCGTACGGTCAAATCAGTTAAAGACCATGCCGTCAAAAACTTTCCTAGAACACAAGTATTCTTCAATTTGTAGTGGTTTAATATAATTAGTTAGGTATAGGTAATATAATTGGTTAGGAATAGAATTATCATCACAACATTTAACAAGATAACAAGATTTCTCATAAAGATTTTATCGTATATACTATACTTGACCCTGCCACTGCTACAGGTCTCATCTAATTAATCTACTCCGTCCAAAAAATCTCCTAGCAAGCAAAAAATTAATTTACATTTTCTCTAAAGGTAATTTTTTCTTTGTTTCCTTTACTTTCTTGACCAGTTGCCGCAGTACGTCTGCGATTTTCTAACCAAGCCAACAATGAATACAGTGTAATTGTTTGCATGCTTTATTTGTTTCATCGTTATCAAACAACATAGCTTTTAACCTTTGCAGTCACAATAGGTTTTACCCCACTTGTTGCAAATTTTCCAAAATGTTCAAAATTTCCATTGGGAAAATTATCCTCTCCTCGCCTCTTGGGATTATATTATGAAAATCATTATAACATAGCTATTTTGGATGGAGAATAATAACAAAAAAATAAAATATTAATGATACGTTTTGTTAAAAAACTAAAATATCTCTCTCTAGTTCACTATAATCGCGTGGCAAAGAAAAGACGGAAAAACTAAACGAAATAGATAAACTTCCCGATTAAATTAGGTACTTTGTGCAAAACAAGTCAGTAGTCCTATCGGGTTCTTGTTAAGTTTGAAGTAATTGAATGTAGCCAGAGCGAAAACTCCACAGTGGAGAGGTGCAGGACTATTTTTTAGCGTAACAGTAGAAGATGTATCGCTTCATAGTAGCTTTAAGAAAAAAAAATTGTCAAACTGGCGGCACTGATAAAAACTTGCTTAAATTAAATTTAACCCGGCAATTGTGTTCTCTAAGTGGCAACTGGGTGGTTTCGACCGTTTCGTATTCGGAGATTGATGGAAATTTACTCCCTGGCTACATTATCCCTATCGCAGGACAAGAGCAGTTTTGACCGTGTGATATGAAAAACAAACCGTATCTTAATTTCACCCTTATTTTTTGAAGTAGCTTCTTACTGGCAGTCGTGGTATATGTGTATTATTACTATTAATCTTATAATTATTAGCGAATGGCATTCCTTCAATTAAATAGTTTCCTTAAATGTGTCTAATTATATAAATTGTTTTCTGTCTTCCTAAGGAAATAGGTTAGCATATGGTCCTTCACAGGCTTGAGCATACGTGCGACTGTCCTGCAATGAATGCGTCGCCTAAAACATATCGGAAGTGTAAAAAACAGACGAGCTATTGATTTTTTATATCGGATTCTGTGTTATAATGCACTACTTTGTGCAAGTTTGATGATTATATTTTCGATCACATACTTCGATTGTATATACTACCTCTGAAAAACAAACAGATCAAAATGGTCCGAGACGAGTTTGTTGGGGGGTGAGAACTTAAAATTTGATTACCGTATTCTGCATGTGGGGCCCATACACAGATCTTGTTTCATTTTCAGACGACTAAATAAGCCTATAGGAAAAGGAAAGGCTGTCAACTAAGTTTCATGTAAAATGCCCGTAGAAACATAGGGAACGTTACTCTTCTTTGAAAAGACAACAAGTAACTAAGTTAATCAATGTATCAATATGTTACAGATATTTAACTACAGCCATTCTAGCTATTAATTCAAGATTCTATGATAGAGTAAGGAGGAACACAGACTGCTGAGTTCTGCCTACGAAGTACATTACAAATCGCTCGATTAGAGAATAGGATGTGCAGTACTCTGACCTTAAAACGGATTTCAGCGGCATATGGTAAAGGTAAACAAAAACATCCCACGCTAATTTTACCGTAGAACACCTTTATCGCAAAGTCGTGGTTCTGTCTTGCCCCATGATGTGAACCTCTTTTACGCAAGTTTCGAAACTCTGAGAAAACGTTGCCCCCTAAACACCACGCCATATGCGTAAAATATGCCCCAGGTTATTTAGGAGAAGGCAAAAGCAATGCCATCTTTCATGCTATTATCGCTAATTGGGCTATGGGAAAAATCGAACTGAACGTGCACATCGCGTACCATCGTCTATGAAATGATCGTTGACGGAAGGATAGATTGCCCGTATAGTCTGAATTATTGTGGGTGCGCGATATATTAATTTTTTGCAATTATTTGCTCAAAGTTGGTATGAATGATATCTGTAAAGCTTTACTCTTTAACAATTTGATTAGAGCACTGATAGGAATCACACAGTTATCATCAATGGGTAAAATTAAGTCACTCTGAAAAAGCGGCATCCCTTCTAGGCCAGGCTTTGTGGCTTCGAGTCATCTTCAAGCGGTTGCCTGCCCGGTCGTAATTATTTACGTTTCGTGATACAATGACGAACCATTTTATTCTATGGTAGATAACTGTAGATATGGTAGAGAACGACAACTGTAAAAGTCAAGCAGCATTGTCGATTTTAAAAGAAATCGATTCCACCTAAACACCTTTGTAGAAACTTAATTTCCCTACCCTTAGGTCCTCTATGAGAATTTTTCCGTGATCGTGCGCTATAGATACAGAACAGTATGGTCCATGTAAACAAAGACAGGATTAAAGTTAGCGAAAATCAACTCTAGCCTAGGAAGTGCGTTAGTCTCGGCGGAGCCAAGTTCGAAGTTTGATAGGACACTGGGTGCCCATTCAGTACCACCTTTGTGCACCAATGCATTGATTATGGTCTTCGAACTGGTAGCCTTTCGGCACGAACCAACAAACACCATGTATACCCACACGCATGTATTCTCTAGGTAAATTTCCCGTAAACACCTGCGCGCAAACCTGCTTACACCGTGCGAATCAATAACAGTTTTACGGGCCAGTTAATTGACGGTTATTCGCTAGCTGAATTACTTTTATATGACAGATTCGCCAATGCAAGCGTACCTCCTATGAGATTACCTACCCTATTCTAGTTAGTTTCAAGTAGATGGGAAACACGAGCAAAAGTAACCTTAGGTCCAGCTTACGATTAAATTCTTGAAGCATGACATCGTCTTCCGTAAAACGTTTACATAAATTCATGTTACTACCTTAATCATTTTTGGCTAGGTTGAAACCACTCAGCGATATCGTAGTCTCTAACAGCTCAATAAACGCGTTACAACGATAACCACCTTTACATTATAGCGCCGGTGAAACATAATAGCTTTTTTTAATAATAGGGTAATTTGTATTCATCTAGTGTTTATTACGAAGCATTCACTTCATTTTTCATATTTCTTTAATCGACTCTTAGCCTCAGTTTTTGGCTTTGGGGCCTTTGTGTACGCTACTAAAATGGCCACGCGGTGTATATATGTCCCTCCAGTTCTACCTCAATCTCATTTTGCTGTAAAGATACGTTCTCGGAAGAAAAGTCTTCGCAGATCATCGTATATGAAGACGAGATTTGTGGCAAACTGGCTGATTTATCTGTTTCCTGTAATGTAACGTTTTTTTGCCTATATGAACTGGAAGGATACGCAGCCTGGGTTAAAATTCGCATAGGTTCACCATGTTTTATGCTTGTAGGAAGCCTCCTGCCACGCCTGACGGCCTGAGTAACGTTCGTAAAAACCAAAACATTACCATTATCCGGACGATACACATAATTGTAGTACTCTCGGCTACCGTGCAGTAATGTGGATCTCATTTGATTGAGTATCCTATCGAATAAATGCAAAGGTGACGAGGACTAGATCATGATGCCACGCTCCACCCAAACAATTTATGTAGTCAAGCTGTATTGACAAACTCTTCGCGGTGGACATGACTCAAGGACACTACTACGAGAAACCTTTAACGCGGTCGAATTTCGCGAGAAGGGTTGCTTCTGTCAATAGGTAAAGAGCTCAACAAGGTTGTCTACTAGTCCCTTCCGTCATAGCATTGAACAGCTCGAAACCATCTAGTAGTATCCGTCATATACGGCGTTCACTTAACGAACACACTGATTATTTGTAAAACACGTAAGGCGATGATTGAACTCAACGATTGTAAGGATTCTTCACGCAAGCAGTGAGAACTTACGAGGATAATGGATCTATATTATACTGCGTAGTGTTCAGAAAACCCGACTAACGGAAATTTCAATAAGATTTATTGATGTCTAGTGGGCCTTTGAACCTTTGGACGGAGCAAAAAGCGGGTAGAAAAGCTGACCAAAATGTCGCAGCTTTTTCAGCATTCTACATAATGCAAATCTCAATAAATTGAGGACATTTTACTGATAGGCATCTGAATTCACGTGCGAAATTTCAGTTATATAAAACTTCGCTAGATAAAGGGGCGCCCTCTAAACGTTCAATAACTGTATTTCTGCTTATCTCATTTAGTAATAGCAGACCGTTTTAGCCAAAATTTTATTCTATACAATATAAGGCCGTTACTTAAATTACGTTCAGTAGGTTGAGCGGTTTATAAGTTTACCATATGTGCACGAACTTAAATTTATAGGTCGACGGACAAGTTAAATATCATAGGTAAACAAATGTGCTTGACTTGACTAAACTGGGAAAAGACGAAATACTGGCTTCAAGTAAAACAAAGAATCAAACAACAGCTGTTATTCGACTGAGTTTGGTGTGTTCCAGAAGCAAGGCAAATTGAGAAATCATACAAGATGCGCCAAGTCTTTTGGCAGTTTAGAAAAAGTAGAAATAGAAAAAAATCCTTTTCAAAACGTGTAAAATTCTTATCTCATCTTGCATATTTAGTTATACTACAACTTACTTCACTGTGTGCGTACCCCTAATAATAAGATAGTAAAAATTAAGCTAATATAACACCGAGCTGTTGGGCAGTCCTAAAATCGTAATGAAATTCACGCTACAGCCTGCCAGATATAGCTGTAACTTAAATTTGGTAAGTTTCTAACCCTATGTAAACAATGGCCTCGACACAAAAACTGGACATTCCATATTTCGAATTTCCTTTAAACTTACATCGCTAATTATTTTCAATATGATGTTCCTAGGATTAGCACAAACTGTCATTACGGTCTTAATAAGTTGTTTGGTGAAGACAAAAAGTCAATTCTTTAATCATTAGGACCATAGGTAGAGCTAACTAATCGTCGTTTTGAAGGTGTCGTGTTGTTTTAAATGTGGTCGCTATACTGCCTTTCTAAATAACATAATGCTTTCATTATAAACGGACGATTGTGGGGTTCTTATAATATGCTAGGTTAACCAATCATAGCTATATTCAGGCCTAATCAAATATATCGAATTCTTAAAAAGCTATACACTTAAATTTACTTCTATGATACAAGGCGGCCAAGTACAGAAAAAAGTAAGTTCATACGCATCTCATATGAAATATAGTTTGATCAGTTCGACGCCGAAAACAAATGTTAACAGGCAAAAGTTTCTCTAAAGTATGCTTATGACCTAACTTAATACGACCCAGCAGGATTTTTTTAGAACCTGGTTACAGGGCTGCGTATGACTCTTCTACCAATGATAGGAATGTAAATAAAAGCTCCAAACTTCGGGGAGAATTAAATATCGTACCAAATAATACATATAGTGCGATGCCTCGTGTCTTCGGAGCGTCTAAACGGGCAGATCTGGATTACAGTTATTGCTTAATGTGATAGTACCCTAAGCAAGTACTCCTTTGGATAAGTTATCCGTAAGTTCTCTAACTGATTTCCAATACATAAGCTGCCTTTCTTCAATTGCTTTTGATAACACTTCCGTATTTATTTCTTACATACTACTTATTTAGTTCTAGAGAACAAAGCACGCTATTTTGTTATTTGCGATTCACAGTGTCCTTATTTACGGCTCCTCTAATCATCGCGACTAATATACCGTTGTTTTTAAAATGGAAACTAAATTTCTATCTTTAGACATTTTATTTTGTTGCCCATCAGTCTAGGCTGATGGTGAGCTTAAGATACCCAGAAACTTTTTTTGGTCGGATATACGGATCATCCAATTTTTTTGGGTTGTCTTACACGGTCCTGTCTGTATGGCAGCACGTCTTGATGAGAAAGAGATTAATATTCGATTTGGTTTTAAATCATGGCGGCCTCTATAGACGTCTTAAACATCACAGGTTAACTCTTAGAAGACGCTGTTACTATTCAAATGGCCAACCGAGAATCGGTGAGGAAAGGGAGGTCTACAGACGGGGGCTGTCTAATATTGTATCATAGAAGGGTAGCCGCTAGTAGCCACCCCATGCTCTTATCATCGTCACCTTAATAGATAACTCTCCTGGATGAACATTAATTAGCATAAGATTTACTATGTGCTTTCCTAGGCTTCTTGTCCTTTGCACTGAAGGGTAGGAGTTCTAATACATTGGGAGTAAGACGTACGATACGACATAGTCTATGCGTCGTTAAATGGCGCTGAATTAGAAAGTAGAAAATAGTTTATCTGAAAGGGTCAAGAACACTTGGCAATTGAAAACGTCGAGTCATGTTCGTAACTTGAGTTTAGAATTTTCAATATGTTAAACACGGGAATAAAGTATTCATTGCAGGCAGCAAGCTGGCCAAACAAGCAGCCAAAGCGGAAAAGCCTGACACAACGATAGTGGCTGCTGGATTCGAATTGACCATCTCTGAAACGTTTGCCTGTGCTCCTCACATAAAGGAAGCGTTGCCATTTGTTGTAGTCATGAAAGTGTATATATATATATTTATCCAGTATGCCGCTAAACGCCAACACGAGAAAAGTATTACCTACCGTTTGTGTCAAAAGCTCCTAGATTAGAAATAGTACCGTCAGGCATCTTCGAAAGGCTATACCGACTGAACCGGTTACGCCTATGGGCTAACGTTCAAATATTCAACTTTGATTTGTACTTGCGTATGATACTGTCGCAAACAAGTTTGTAAATAGAGAACAACGGCATGAATAGCGCTTTTAAGTCAGTAAGTTTATTTCTTCGTGTAGCAAAGCTAGACCACTCAGTGCATGTCTATCTATGCAGAAGTGATGCAAGCCGTTCAAGTTATCCCTTAGCGTATAGTAAGAAGAAAGAATAATATTAGAGACATTTTTATCCATCGTAAAGATCATATCCCGATTCCTCTCAAGCAACTTTATTGCAACCTTCAAGCAACCTTATTCGTCAAAAAAATCGTAAGCGTGATACCAAAACGGGATCATTTCTGACGATTTTCCATTCAAGCCAATCTTGTGTTCGCTTTATAATTGAAACCCGTCGGACAGTTTAAGCCGCCTCAACAGGTTAAAATCAGAAAAGTCATGGTATATCTAGCTGACATGTATACCCAAAAAATTAACATTTCATCCATAGTCTTCATTCAATATCACTAGATTCTGATACACTGTTTTAATAACGGCATTTTATACATCTGTGTTCTCTCGCCCGCATTGGGGTCGTGCCGCTGCTGGCGGACGCTCTCTCAGAAGCATTTTTGTATTACCGGCATTTCAATGGGGAGAGCGATGTGACTGACAGGTAAATGTCCAGGCCACACGAACGAAAGCTGGCAGCATCCGGAAATAGCGAATATCTTGTTGGCGTCCGTACGAACTTCCTAGCCAGAAAAGCAGTTCCTAGACGGTTATCCTGGAAGTGGAAACAAACGTCGTACTCTATCACGCCCGTTTCTAAAGCTTTCAAAGCTTCTATTTTCGAGGTCATAACGCGCAAATTCATGTTTGCACTCTGTCATCAGGCCGATGTGCTTTTTAGCTGACATTTTGATATGAAGGGAAGAATCTAATATTTATTTACCGTTTTAATACCGCTTCGCTTGAATTTTGTACACACCGGAAGAAAATCAGGCAAGCCTACCATTAGCCGCAGGAGACGAAACCTGCAAGGCTAATGCGCATATTATGTACATAAAATCATAACCCTCAATTTGTTTCAAGCACGCGTACCTTTGAAAAATTTCACGACTCTTGTTTGGTGTTTAATAAAAAAAGAGGTAACAGATACGCGTATATCTGAAAATAAAGCACATACCTATAGGCTTTATTTTCATATCTACACACATTTGTTTCCTCTTTATCAGAGTATAATACATTCAATGCGTGTAGACTGCCTGTAAACTGCCTCGCTAACCCAGCACCAAGTCTGAAGTTGGATTTATCTTTCTTCTTAGAGGTCTCGGAACTTAAAGAAATAAGCAAGGCAGGAGACGACAATGAAGCAGTTACCTCTCTCTGGGTAAAACGATTCAGACGGTATTCCTGAAACGTGTCCGTCCTTTACCTAAACGCGGTATGAGTTTTCAATACAGTCAGATTGTGTTGCCATTCCTTGTCGATAGCTAGTAGCGATCTAGTTGGCTTAGTTTACGATGTAGATGCTATTTGACTATGCCCCAACCATTATTCCGTGATATTTTCCGGGTTTCCGAAATGGTTAGCATCCGATGTTTATTGTGGACGCTTGTTCATAGGCTTCCGGGAATGCAACGAAATCTAACATTGAAAAAGCGCATCAGCCTGATTCGTATAAAGTCTTGTAATTGATAGATTGCAGATACGACTGTATCAAAGGAAGAATGCCATACGCGATTCGATTGGCCCACCGAAGCAATGCATCGATCAGGTCCTTGGGCAGTATTAAAAGTCGCGAACATCGTTTTAGACAAACGACCAATTTCGAAAAAAGTCGAAACAGGGTTTCCTTTTTTAGATCGGGAAATGAACACAAACAGGAGCGTGTCTTGAAAAAAAAACGAAGAGTCGGTAGCGCCACGCAAAGAGAGAGAAAATCATGTACCGTGTGCGTCTTTTTCAGTTCCGAAAGACCATTTTTCAGCTTTTGGTCGGAGCTGGACAAGAAAGCCTAATGAGAGGAGGTTTCCGACGCTACGTCAACATTCATCAGCTATAATACGAAAGAACTTACCTGTCAAATAATATGAGGTTATGTCATGAACAGTGAAGTGCCGGATAATCTGGTGTTTCTTATACTGGGTGGGGCGTACAAAGCCCCTGAATCACATCTAGGCACTAGCGGCGGCTCTGCACAAGTACGGCGCTCATAGATGCTTACCTGTCCAAGCAGGCTACTTGTCTTTTTGGTAATTTATGCTTACAACTTACGAGATGCAAAAAACAGTTATTAGTAACGCATGGAAATAGATAGCGCTGTATTGAAACACAGGCCCACGTCGAGCTTCAAGTTCTTCGAATTTTATGCATAACTAAATAATATTAATTGAACATTATAGTTATTAATCGAGTAGGCTATTTATTACGGATTTGGAGAGCATGGGAACGCAAATAGTATATTGTCAAGGTTGAGGCCGAGGTAGGACGCCGGAGAGCACGTGTGATATGTGGCGGATTTAGTTACTGCAAGTTAACATCTTAGTCGATTTAAAAATACATACACGCACATTTATATCAGCTTGACCGAGGCTATTTAGCTTGAAAAATTTAAATAGGCTAGATGTCTTCCGCTATCGACGATTATAAAGTGGTCGAGTGTTATTAAAAAATAATGAGTCTAGGAAACAAAGGTATAATTTAAAGGTAAAACTGTCAGTAATTAAGTTCCTGTCTTTCTGAGGTTAGAGTGCTGGTAGAGTCTTTCGAAGATTGATGAAAACATTGGGCAGAAAGGCCCTTAGAGAGACAACAGTTTTTTTTTGCTAATGGCAATCATTTTTAAAACAAAAATTAGAAAAGTGGGGACTACAAGTATGACCCCATATGAAAGAATGGTTATATTATAATTTTAAAACTTTCTGAGCGTAACAGAGCATGGGCAATGCATTCTTCGTCGGCTTAATATGAAATTAATTAAAGCTCGTCTTATAAAATTGTGGCGAAAACACTAAACATTAAAAGGAAAAGGAAAAGCAAAAAAAAACGGGTCCTTAACTTATCCAGGACAGAGGCAATACACATTGCGCACCCCCACAGATAATTTGGTAAATTGTTAGCAGCAAAAAACTCGCCTGGGCCACGGCGTTTGCATGACCGAGAAGTGGGTCAATCAGTGCCGCCCACCAGAGATGGGTTAGGCAGAAGAATGACGTCAAATGAAAGACGCGGCCACTTAGTAGCAGTGCCCAGTAGATTCGAAATTAAGCTAATTCACATGCTTGCATTTGTTCTAACCAAAAACTCCATATTGTCTAAATATACAAATACTATTTGGCATAAAAATCCACTACGGCTTCGCCATGTGTTACGGTCAAGGCTTGTATAATCACGTCCCGTTTAATTTAAAGCGTGCAAAAACTTTTCTCGCTCATTGTCTATCATTATATTATACATTATATGTGAGTATTAGACATTGAATTTATTAAGGGCTCTTGTCACTAAAGGACATCTCTCGAAAGGGAAGTGGTTTATGTTGGGTGGCAATCAACAGCATGGCTACCGGAAGGTAACGTACGACCTCATAAAGCGCGTCTTTGATTGGAGAAAACGAAATTGAGTCAGAGCCTTATTTCCATGTCCCCCACGGTTAGGTCCGCGTGATCCTGACTACTTCTATGCTTCGGAAAGCACGACAAATATTGTCAATAAGGTGTTAATAACAAAATAGATAATCATTCAGAGTGATAACTTCAATGTGGAAACAATGAAGGGAAGTACATTTAATTATTCTACCTTATGTGTTTTAAAAGTTATTCATTTTTCTATCGGCAATTAGCTCCGGACAAGGTAATAATATATACAGACTGCCCCAAGAAAACGTATGATAACTTTTTAATTGTTTTTTTCCTGTTGTAATTAAGTTATAAACGAGGAAAATAGATTTTGAGATATTGTTGGAAATCTAAAAATGTAGAACGCGTACAAGGATGATTTCACAAGTAATTTCAGGGACCTCACCTACGCGACTTGAGTTAGAGTCGAAAAAAACAAAGCTTGAAACGGATGAAACCATTTAATCATACAAAAAAAATATTTTAGAAGGCCAAAGACATCGATTAGCTTCGCCAGTCGAGAGGGATTATTAGATAGTTATAGTGAAAAATCATCATACAGTTTTTTGAGACAGTAGAGCCGTAAGTTGGGCGTCTGTAAGTTAGCACTTCCAGACGTTGTAAATGAAAAAGTAAAGAGAACTGAAAAAACGGCAACAACTTTCAGCATACGCCATAAAAGGAAAGTTATACAGCTTTTTTTTAATTTAAACATGAATTATATGTAAATTAAAAGTGAGGTTTTGTAGAAATTTTTTCAGGAAACCCTGTACATCGACGACAATGTTTGTGATGGAAGGACGATTAACAAAATGTCTGGAAGTCAATGTAAAGGTTGCTTTATCAAGCCGGCTAAACAAAGATTGTGGCTAATAAAGCTATGCTTAACAGCGGTGTCAAACTGAAACACTTAGTTTGGCAAACGCCGAAACCCACTGACAATCTTCTAGTTTCGAACTAAATCAACTTCAAGAATAAATTAGTTTTACTTGTCATAGCAAATTTTTGGCGGTTAGAGGAACACGTATCCTTTTTTTTCGATGTATGCCAACGGTTTGTTATTTGCCGCCCATAATAGTCCCACTTAACTACGCAGCTTTTTCGAAATTTAGCAGACGTCATATATCATTTTCACGGGGTTGTTTATTTGGCTCTAAGACGAGCGCTTGAGCTTCGTACCAAGTTCGATTTATCTAACAACCCGCCGCGTTACGGGTTTGTAACACGAAGCTTCTAAAATAATGCATAGGTACCTACCTGAAGCTTTCTAAAAATAATTTAAACCCTGACCCTAAGGGCAAGTCTATTGTCGAAAAGATTTCGCTCCTATTAGTAGCCGTCTTTACCGCTAAAAATCAGCGATTGTCTCCAATAGTCGAGCAGTCATTAGCAGCAGTATTGCGTGACTTTAAGCCTACCTTTACCTACTTTCTTACTTTGTACTTTTTACATAGTTACTTTGGAACGAACTGCTTTTCTCTCTTTTTTTTTAAAGATTGCCAGCAGGGATCTTCCCGGTATCGTTATATACACTATGGAGGGTAGCATGGGACATAAGCGGTGTAAAAAAAGCGTCCAGTAAACGCCGAAGATTAATAAAAAATGACTTTGCTGTACATACTATCGTTCGGCAAAGACAAACTGATCCAAGCAAAAGGCTTACAATGAAAACTGGTATTAGGAGTAGCCTAATTCAAATAAATCCATGGAATATCTAAAAAAATAAATGTAGATAAATTTTTACATTAATAAAAATAGATCAATTAGAAGCGAAGTTGCAACTTCAGCGAATTATCGACATAGTTTTAGAGCAGACTTGCTAAGCCCAATAGAGTATAGAAAATGCTGGCTAGTAAGTTCCCTTGATTTCAGAAAAGTCCGAGGTGACCAAACAACGCATTGTTCCTTCGAAAAATATTTCAATACGGTACCAGCTTTAGAAAGTGTAATTCGCCCTTGTTTGCGGATGCATAACAGATGCATAATATTATAGATTATGTAGTGAGAAATAAAGCTCCTTTTACTACAGAGATCTTTTTCATTCAGCATTTTCTAATTGTCCCTTACGCCCTGACTATTTGTTTATATAGATCAATTTGTTTGCAATTCATGTGGTTTATGGTTAATTAGCATATCGGCTGTTAGTATCATGGTAGGCTTTCGCATATCGTATAGCATGGTAGGCTCGCAGACTGGCGCATAAGTTCTACGAGTAACGCTGCAAAGCATGTCTAGTAAGGGAGAAGGCTTCAGAAAGAGAACTGCACCCTTAACAACAGTTCTTCAGCCCTACGTGGTTCTGCACAAAGCAAGCACTGATATCCTTGAAAAAGGGAAGACATTGATTGTACTAATGTGAAACTCGAGAATGGAAATTAAGCATTTAGTTGGGCAAAAGTGCACAGAAAGAAAGCCTGCAATGTCAGACGCATAATCCCGAAAGCTCCATGAAAACTTCTGAGCAGTAACGGGCTGACAATTCACTGTAAAGCAGAACTTTGTAAGAAAAAAGTTGCTGCATCGGGCTTCCTAAGTGTGCATGAGTGAAATTAAACAAACAAATGGCAAAATGTCGAACAGAAAACATGCACATTGTCATACTAAATCAGGCACAATTGACAGATCAACTGATCACTTAGTGTTCCCTTAGTATGTAGTTCGTTTGCCGTCAAGATTGTATTTTAAGGTATAATTAGAACTAGAGCAAATAGATGGGAGCGCGATTCGTTCGTCAACCGCAGATCAGGCAGCTTCTAACACCATCTTTCGTCTGAAGTTTGCGAATATACAGGGTATCGTAGATGCTGTTGCAGAATGTAGGGAACATAAAATGAATATTTGCGAAACTTTACGTTGGCCGCTCTTCAGTTACCGCTAGATCCAATAGGAACTATACTGGGCCTGCATTGGCCTCTGGGGCATGTTGTGGGGTGTTATAATAGATAAATATGTTAATATGATAATTAATGTAAACATTTAGACGCTGTGGTGGTAAATAAGCATATTTCGATGTGAAGTGTTCCCAACAAGAAACTTGTAGAATTGTTCTGTGATTTAGTTAAAATGAACTAAGGTAAGGACACCTTACAGATTTCGCGTTAAAATAGTAAAGATAAGACCGTCCATAAAAAACATAGTCCTTCCCGAAGCGATGGTGTAAGTTTGAAGCACCCTTTTAGACTTCGATGCTTTTATACAACGTAGCAAGTCCGTTGACATTGTGTGCAGTGAGTAGCCCATGTAAGAAGCGCGTATTAAGAGAAGGCAGTACGATTTTAGCTATTAGGCATAGTGTACGTAGCTATATATATACATATATATAAGTTACGTTTGTTCTTATTGCAATTAAACTACTGCTTTTTCTGTAAATTCAGTTCAACTTCTGCCTCTGGAACATGTCTTGGGTGCTCTTCTTTCATTTCTGGGGGCAAATCCATCTCAACCGCTCGTACCATGCACTTATTCATGTTATACATCGAGAAAGATCGGTGTAGGTAAGTGGCAAAAAGATTAAACTGCTGTCTAGAACGTTGTCAAGAATTTTCTTTGGTAGACGAGACCTTTCCTCGCGGTAGCCGTTAGCCTTTCCGCATATAATAGGTACCGCACCTACTACTTACATCTGCTATGCAGATATAAGAAAAGAGATTTTGAGCGACTGAGTTTGTGATGTAGTGGCAAACGCTAGTTCGCTAAGTGTCTTATATTTGTAATGCTCCGCGTTTATGTTACATACGATAGAATTTTCGGAACGAATCTGCATAAAGGGCATTGATGATGCCGGTTTGTAAATAGGCGTATCGTATATAAGCAGTTCATCATCTATAGAGATCTAAATCTTCTTCAGATCTAAGTCTTCGGTAGCTTAAATCATGTTTACCCATCTGTAATGTTATTTCAGTGTTCTTCTTGTCACAGCGTTTTCCGCAAATCCGAAAAAATTCGCTTAAATTATTATGAAATACAACTTTTTTTCTGTGTGATTATATGTTTTATAAAATGGTATTTATTTGATAATGTCTAGTCGTTAATGGTGTCTGCTTGATCTAGTATAATTTAGATCTACGCGTATATATAAATATACCGTTGTACTTATTATATATAATACGTTCTACTATTTCGTCTGAAAACTTCGTCGCATGCCTCAAAGATCAGACTTTATTAGTTTGCAGCTAACCAACTTTATTAAAAGTATTAATGTTGCCGGTGAAACTGTTACCGTTGTTTTCGATTATCGATAGCAACCAAAAGCTATATTCTGTTCTGTGCGATCAATCGTGCAGCCTTCCCTACATGGCGCACGAAGTTTTACGGTTCATACACCAAAACCCATTTATCTGACCATTTCGAGAGAAACGTTGAATTGTGCTCTCGAACGAGCACAACGCAACGGCCAGTATTGATAAGCTAATTCACAAGTATATGAAAACAAACGGTTCTAAGCTCCGGTAAAATTCCTAACCATGATCACACAATGGCCTAATACCGGATTGATTTATAAAAAAAACAAAGGCTGAATAACTAAGCTAACATAAGCTAAGCAAAGCCGGCAAAGAATAAATCTTTTACTTACACGACATAACTATATTGTTACCCTACTGAGATTGTTACTACGAGATAACTAGGTGTAACGTTAAGTGCCTATGAGCGTTTTTTTTTTTTTATATGAGATATCAGAAGCTGATTCGCTCGCAGTGTCCCTAATATTACTTAGTTCTCCAACGACTTTATCGGAATTGCTTTCCCTGGCTTCTACCTGAATTTAACTGTTTTTACAGTACTGGTTAGTAACATGAATAGAAGTAACAGTTACTGTTTGGCTGGTATGTTTTAAAACGTCTCAGTAAAGTCTGAAGCTGACACCTTTGACGTCCGATAACAAAAACGAGGCGAGAACAGATATATTAGGTCTAGAAAAGAATTTCAATTAACTATGAAAGAGGTCGACAAGGTCGCCGTGATGGCTCGCCCAATGAAGCTGCGCGAGGCACTAGGAGAACAACTGTCGATGTCTTAGTTTAATGACTATGTTGAAACTTCACTTAATTCAATTACGTTCAGATTATGTAGAAAGGCACATTTCTTTCTCGCAAACTGTTCAGTTTTGCCACGATACCTTGTATAATATAATCACTCTATAGAGATAATAGCTTGAGGTTAAATTAGTTAGCTAAAATTCACTTCTATTTATGTTTCCGTACACTTACATAGTTTACTGATTTTCACAAACTTCAGTTGAAGTTTTGGTCCACACATCATGTTCTATAGGATATATGTTGGGTAGCGTTGTTTTACTTCAAGAGTAACACGAAATTGGTCTGAACTAAGAATCAAGAATGTTACACTACCACAGCTTGAGCACGCCATTTATCTATCTACCAGTAAAAATCATAACACGAATCAGGCAAGCATAGTAAACTTTAAACCCACAAGTTGAAAATGTGGCGTTCGCGTTAGAAACGTTGAAAACATCTGATATTTCTGATGCTGACAGCCGATGCTACTGAGGCTTGGCTTTATGTAACGCTGATCCGAGAGGATGAAGACTTGAAACCCCCTAAAAGATCATAAAAACATTCGATTAAAATAATAATTGCAGTCTGCGGTCGACGGTTTGGAACGTTTTTTGCAGCGAACTAAAGCCTTTCTTCATAGGACTTTTAGTCTCGTAGTAATGTAACCCTTCCACGTCAGAGCTTCTACTGGAAACGTCCTCACTGGTACCTATTACTTTTAACGCGACGATAAGCTATAATGCGGAGAAGATAATATCAGTGTTCCTTGTCTTAGAACGTAACTGCTCTGGAAGCCCATATCAGAAGTCCAAATAATCGGAAAAAGCGCTGAGCTCTAGCCCGACATCGAACTCCGATTGTATATCCGATGCCTTATCCACGCCAGCTGTTTCTGATATAAAGCCTATACGATTAGTTCTTTAAACTTTTCGCAGCCCTTCCTTAAATTGAAAACAGATCTGCGGAACTTTCATTGCCCTATTATAGCCTGCTCAATATAGCTTTTGGACGGACGTCGATTTAATATTACAACAGTCGTTATTATACACAGGATTATTACACAGAGTTTCCGTCAGATTTATGTACATTAAGTAGCTTGCGGCAGCCACTGTGAGACTGTACCCGTTTAACTCTACTACTAGTAGGTAATTGCCTTTCAACATTGATATTTACTATCTATTTTGTTGTGATGCCTCATATATGTCCCTAGTAGCATAATAACTACTCGGTCTACGTTGCGTCACTGTGTGTAACGTGGTGATCCTACGCTATACCTATATTGTCGAACGTTTCGAAATAATCTAGCGTCGTCGGGCCGCGTTTTGTTCTCTCACTACGCTGAGTTCCTGCATGTAGTAATACGACTAGCCTAATACTGTGCATAACCGAATAAGACATTTCAGTGGTAACCTGCAGGACGAGTTGCCTTACAATTTGCTATAGGCTAGTTTAGCTTCATTTTTGAAAATTAAAACAGAAACTCATTCCGCAAACAATGCATAGCATATTCAGTTAAATATATGTTATTATCTTGCAGCAAAAGCATTCTGTTATATTATAATTATGTACGTGAAAGTAATAATAGTACTGGAAATCCTCTACTACGTATAGCTTTATATCGTTGCCATCTATCCTATCATAATAATAGCGTAATTATGTTGGAAGTTATATATTACGTAGACTTAGTCTGCTTTATACTGTCGGCAATTATTCGAGATGCTTTAGCTCGATTTGGCTTGTCTAACGCAAGTGTCTATTATATTACTAGATGTCGACCTTCGTCAGACTCTTACTCGCAGGTATTCTGATCGACTGAACCTAGAGTGTGAGGTCAACTTCTCCATATTTCCGTTGAACAAACCATATATCGTCGTTAACTCTAAGGAATCGAAGTGTTGGTGCCTTAAAAACGCCACGATGAATTAATGCCACATAATACAAATAATAAGGGTCCCTTTAGAGTAGCGTAGATAGCGACAGGTAGAAGGACGAGATACGTACCTAATACGCATATATACCACTGTCAGAAGTTTTGAAAATTCGCACTCAAGCTGATATGCACGGATTTCGGACGCAGGCGATCAGATATAGTAACAAGCTAGTTACCAACAGAACACCTTCTTCTCACTGGCAGTTTCCTTCATAAATTTTGCTAGAACAGTGTGATACTAGCTGTTCAATGACAAAGGAAAGATGAAACTTTTACGTACCTCGAATAACGAACTGGGTGTTTGGTCAAGACGCTTGCCTACCGAATCACGAATCAGATACGTTGGTTTTACATGAATTAGAACTAAGGCCGACTAAGCAGTCTTAGGAAGCAGTGAGGTGTCTGATGTATTTAGGGCAACTGTTCGTAGATGAACCCAAATCAACACTATATCTCAATAAGGAGATTTGGCTTTATAGGACTATGAGACGATATGGTACTGCACACCTCTATTGTTGTTGTATAAAGACGGTGCATAGAGGTACATATAGCTCGTTAATGACTAGGGTCACTAGCTTGACGTCGTGAAACGGCACCGATTTAATTTTATATATCTTTGTCAGTTGAGAAAAGTATAAAGCCCCTGTTTTTAACGGCGGTTTTATCGCTATGCTTGCAAAAGAATACACCAATGTATTTACATCGCTGAACTAGTTAACTTTGAAAGAAAATACTGCTATAATTACAATAGTGCGTAGTACTTAGCAGTCTTCTGTCTCGACATAGCTGACGTACTTCGCGGAGTTTTGCTGGATTTAAGAAACACTTTAGATCGTAGATCGACTAAAAATTGCTAGCTAAGGCAAATCCCTGTAACTTTCATCTGAAGGGACTGATTAGCACGCGTCACAATTTGGTATAAGCAATCAACATTTACGAAACTGACCCTAACTTCAAAATATCGTATATCCCATCACTATGCTTTTAGGCGAGACTTCCTCTACGAAGCCGGACTCCAGATTTCTTGAGAGGTTAAAAATAAGCTGCGCGGCTGAGGAGGTTGCACGTCAGAGATCTAAGGTATGGCAGTGCACTTCCTTGACCAGACTATCTTTCGAGAAATCGTCAATAAAAGTATTAAATATACTCCGCTAAAACTAAAGAGGAAGTAGCCGACAGGGAAACGTTGCGTTCACTCATAAAAGAAATCTAAATAGCCTATTTTGCGATATAATTTTGTATTATTCATTTATTTTGCCTAAGTGAAATTATTAGGTAGATCCTACTATGATGGGGTTCGTATTCGTAACCACGAACTGCTTCAACGGCTTACGGTAGTTAGTAATCCGTCGTCGACCGTTGACTAAAATCGATGATTACAGGCCACTTAAGGCTCAAAGTCTACGCTGTGCCTAAAAACGCCTTGCAAAAGCCACTGCAAAATGAATCATACGATTTTTATTTTACGTAAGTAAATATGGTCAATCTTTGATATGCGAAAAATGTCTTAATCTCCAAGCTGGTTTATGATAATACCAGTAATAACCATTATCAGTTTTAGCCATTCGCAGAATCAATTATACCGCATCGTAGCGCTAGGCTAAGATGTATTTCTAAAATACTAGTATTTCTTTGTATTGTTATAATTATCATTTTGCATTAGCAATTTTATATTATATATATATATATTATATATATATATATATAATACAACCCTTTATAGTAAAGGGTAAATTCTATTTCGCTAGGAAAAATTTTTAGTCGAAGTGAGAGATTTATCTCAAACGTATTTTTCTTTTTGCTCTATTGAATGACTGAGTTTTTTGCTCGAAATCACTGCTGCCTAGTTCTGGCCGACACAGCTCTACCTAGTGAAGTTGTACGGCTGAATAACATAAGAATCTTCAACTTTTCCAGTAACTAAAAAAAAGGTATAATGAGACATTAACCTATATAGCCCTTGCCTCTCCTATATGCATCATCAGATTGTGCATGACAACGTTTCCGTTGGTGCAGCATTTCCACAAGCTCCAATAGACTCTTATTCAGTTTTTGTTGACACGTAACGATCATTACAATGTATCGAGGCCACGAAGGACAGCCGATTTCCCCACACTGATAAGCAGGAACTGCATTGTCAACCTGTCAGGGTCGTACCTTCCTGCAAGTTCAAATGCCTAAACTATTTACGAAATCGTTGTTCGTTTACTGAACATTGGCTGCTACAAAAAAATCAGTCACTGATCTTCAATTCTCCCCATCTCACTGACTACATAGCTTTAATTGAACATGAGAATTCTCTCAGAAGGCTGTTGAATCAGACACGAAACGCTTCATCGATTGAATGCTTATTGAAGTTATTGTCTTCTCTTATTGAAGTTACTGTCCCATTTATTAGCTTTTATACCATCAGTATAAAAAAAGTACGGCAGTGCTAATTCGACATCGATAATGCAAGGTTATGAAATACGTGCAGTTAGAGAGGCAAACTAAGTAACGTCTAAAAGGGCACTCAAAGAAGGAACACCGATCCATCAGATCTTCCCTCGCTGTTTCTGGGTGTCTCGGCTTGATAAGCCCTCTACCAGCGGGTAGAGTAGGCTAGTGGAAGTTATTCAAAGTCAAAGTTCATTGGTATTCATGGCGTGTTACTTCTAAAAACCGATAGTACAGTTCGAGTCACTCCGGTAACGCAGGCCCGCCGCCGTCTCAACGACAACGAACCGTGATCACTTCTCACTAACGTAAATCGAGTGAAGGGAAGACACGTACGGAAACCTACGAAAGCGAGCCACCGCGTTTTATTATGGAATTAACGAGTCGTCAATGTGCGTAAACACTTTTCACGAGGCGAGTTCATAGCTTCGTATGATTCCCAAATTATTTGAAATGAATTCTCAAAATATAATTGAAAAGAAAAAGGGTTAGAAAGCCTTAACTCGGATGATGCCTGCATGGGTTTTCGAAGATTATCAAACGCATAGTTCAAAACGAGTGGACTGCTCTTACCAAAGAAAATACACAAAGTTTTCGAGAAAGATAACGTATGGAAATGCATTCGAAGTTTGTAATAGCACCCGCACAAGGAAGCGTCTTTCGTTGAAGCACAGTTGGCTGAAACCAATCGTCGTAGCCGGCTCTGTTTATTTGTATACTAGTATCAAAATTTGGATGCCTCATGAGGTATACTATCGCAGCGTGAAGCAGCGTCTATCCGCGTGTGGTAGTTACGAGTAAACTAGGTAGATGAGTTTTTGTTGGCAAGGGTCGGAGATGTAGAATAATACTTTTGGAAAAAAAGAGGCAACAAATCGTTATGGGTAGCGCTCTCCAGGTGACCACGTGGTGTGGACTCTCTTCCAAGAAGGCTGTGCTGCGATATGGGTTCGACATTCGCCTAACTGTATGGTATTTTTGAGTAGCCAAATCGTCATTACAACCAGGACCATAAAAGCAAAACTGACGTCTCTCACTCCTATAGAGTGAGATTGATTGACAAATCCACCGTCACAGAATCTCTTGAATTCATCTAAGAGGGTAGTATAGCTAAATTGTTTTGTCTAATCATCGGCCTTTAGACAGCAAAAACATTTATAGTATAGATAATACCATTATTCTGTATAACGCTAATCGAACGTAATGAAAGCCATGCCATTTGCTGAGTATTGTCGATTGGAAAATTATTTACTTTAGTAAAAAAATGACATGGCCACAATGATTTTCGTGAAGAGCAACTTACTCCAAAAGGAATTGTTGGTTTTTTATTATTATTGCCAGTAACACAATTATTAATGTTCCCAATAGAATAGTCTATTCACAAAACTTTCTTTTCAAGCTGAAAGGCTGTTACGGCTAGTAGTTGCTACAAGGTTGATAACGATGCCGAAAACACGATTACCCCGTAACTTGACTCGGCCAGTATTTTCCTGCGCAAGGCTTATCTATGTGTGACTAATACTATTCGACGTATGAAACAATTACTCTGCCGCTTTAAGCGCAAGCTTTTCTGATCTCGTCTTTTATACACAAATAAAAAAAAAGTTGCTTGTCATTGCAAAATTAAGTTATCTCATCCATGATTGTAGTAATAACAATGGTGGTAGGAGCAAATGGTCTTGCTTAGGTGTAGCAGGAACAGTTGTATTAAAAGGGAGGTCTGACATCATTCCTTATCGAATCTTTGTCTTAAGCATTCCGCCTCGCTTACATAGTAATTGTAACGTAGTGATACAAGACAGTAGTAGAAGAATATTTGCTTTGTCTGCATCTTATTTCGTGTTTGGTCAATCCTCGCTCTTCAATGATTGCCAGGGCAATCACTGAAGAGCGAGCACGCAAGGGGTCGGCATATTGCACGCGAATGCTGTTGATCCTGTTAATGTTTGTGTCGTACGATGCCCCCGTAGCCCTATAACTGATTTGCACGGTCTGTTTTACCCCAGGCTAATACTTTAACATACAGTACACGAAATGTGTACGATGAACACGGACCGCAACGCCACGAGCAGGAGACAGCAGGCAGGACGATCTGTTGTAATGACAGATCATTATCAGGTCGTTGTTTGAGCAAAAGGACTCTGTCCTTGAGTATGACAATTTTCTTAAGCTCTACTTTTTGCGCTTTTGACTTAGCCCATAGCCATGATTGGGAAAAAAATACTAGAGACTGACCCGGCAAAGAGATAGCCATAACAGACGCAACGAAAAAAAGAAAGAAAGCGTTAAATCGCGGAAGATAAGCTGTGATGGAGCCCAAGGTGACGGTCTCACTACCAGGCCCGGCAGGAAATAACAAGTACAGAAGATAAAAAGACGCCAAGTGAAAAGAAAAACGAGACGGAAAGAGTACGAGATAGCTGCTTGGGTGGGTCGAGGTAGTGGAAATACAACCAATATAATACAAAGGATTCTACACATAGCATATATAACAAAAGCAATAAATCTACCTGATAAGAACTAAAATGCTTAGGCATACACTTTAATTACGTACGCACCGCTTATCAATGATGCATCCACTGTCGGAACATAGTTAATGAGATCTTCAAGAAAAAAAAATATCTAGATGAACGTCTTCTAGCATGGGGCGAAGATTTAAAAAAGCAATTTTAGGTATTCCATAATGAGTAAAAGGTGTGAATGAAAATTAATAACATCCAAATTGGAAGTTCTTAACTATTAATGAAATGAAAATTCGACTCAACTGTTTTGTTAATGCCCCAGCATAGATAACACCTATATAAACTCTGAATCGAATTTAACCCCAAGACATTTAGAAGAAACGTATAATTACCTCTATTCACGAAGGTGGAGATTTAATTTCTGCCAGCTTTTGGCCAAATGGGACGCCACCCCTATTTAGCAAACTTAAAATTTTCTGCTAACTTCATTTCTAGAGAGAAACAATACGACTAACATAAAGCAATATGGATTCAAAGTGGTTCAAATAAAAACACGCAATCGTAGCGGTCAAGTATTTATCTGCTCAAGCAACGGGAAACGAAAGAAAAACAGCTCCGACTCTGTAGATATGAGGACGGCATTCGACTGTGTTAACAGAAGGCAACTGATCAACAAACTACTGCTTTTCGGCCAATATTATAATTCGGTCGTAACTATTACAGACAGAGAACAAATAGCCAAAGATTCTAGCGAGATCAGTTCCTGTCAAAATGATGAATATGAAATCCCGCAGGATTCGCCTTAGAACTTATTGTCCTCAAACATGTATAGTCTACAGGCTACTGAATATTAACCAAAGGCAAAGAACCGAAAGGACTGGTAACCGTTTTGTCCTAAAGTGAACAGTCTTTCAGACGAGGTTCGTGTCTGGACGCGAGTCGAAACCTAAAGCGACAGGTATAGGCTGTATACAACTTCTTCGTCTTCCACTGGGTACGTGGGAGGCGGCTGCCTGGAAACAGCGGTAAGAAAAAACGATTTGCCACACGACTATGACGAATTATTTTGCCTGCAAACAATTCATATGTGGGCCTGTAATAACCACGCATAGGCACGTGGCTATACACAGCTGGCAATGCGCGACCTGCGTTACATGCAATCAAATAACGGCAAGCTCAAAGAGCTCGTGATGCCATCAGCTAGTTGCTTCTCAGGGACTTATTGTGGTATCTGACAATGACAGTTAAAAAATCCCAGCTATTTTCGGATATCAGACAGTCCAATAAGACGTTTAGCAATATACTTCACAGAAACTGGACGACCCGGTAAAAGGTGCGTCTCTGATGTACATACACGAATTTAATCAATATTGTTTAAACTGCCATAATGTCGGTTTTAAACATTTTCTTTAGATAAGTCGTCGTCTGGGGCATCACAAGATCTCGACGGGGCGCTCAGAGAACGAAATAGATTAGTATAGTAGACTACATTAGGCTACTGATAATCTAGGACGAGTCATATAACATGATTTACTGAAAAGATAAAGACTATATAGTGATCTGAAAAATCTAGAAAAAGAGTTTCATAATTTAGTAATTAGTTTTAATGGGAACCTATATTTCACGTGACTCACATAATTTTAAATAGATATAAGGTCCTAATAAGGCTGACCCGACGCGTAGATAATAGGTAGGCAAAATGCTTTTCAAAGAACAACAAACACCAGAGTAATATACTTATTGTAGAATTACACAAATTATATGTTCGAGCAACGGGTTTAGGTTTATTGGCCTCATCAACGTATCGATATCTACAATGAGACAATAGCACTGTCGGCGACAGGGTGATTTCAAACGCATTACTGCACGTCTGCGAATTTATATGGTATATCGGATTCTGAGCCAATGTGGAGCTCTCCTTCAAATGGTAGATCTTGGTCCGCCGAGACCATGCACTTAAATTACTCAATTTTTCTAAAAAATCGCTCTCTACCAGCTCAGCTTTGCATTTACTAGTACTAAGGGTTAATAGAAGGAAAGGTGTACAGTTTTAGATAAACTGGTCGTGGTTGTTCTGGTCAAGTCTGCACTACTCATCACTCTTTGATCCCAACTCGCCCAAAATTCATCCACGTGTTCGACGGAGCTTGTCTAGCGCGAAAAATCATGTCCGATGATTGGGTGGTGTTTTTTTGGGGGGCAGAGTTATGAATTATGTCAAAAAGAAGTTTCCATCGAAGGAAGAAGCCTAGTCATATTCTAAAGCAAAAGAGACGATGAATAAACTTTATCGAAAACTTATGTTTTCCAGTCCAGGTGTATTAGAATCGGCGACTTTATTCGTTCGTTGCACAAACGTATCGGTACCGCTTTTAGTATGCTTAAAACGAATTATCTACTAGTTATCAATATATGGCATTAAAATAAAGAAACGGATGCTGCAGCCCACGGTCATCCACCTGCTAACTTGAAATTTTGCCAATCACGACATATCCACACAGGTTGAGTTAATAAATTGACCACCTGGTTACTTTTCAGAGAGGTTTTTATTATTTCATTTATATCTGAGATACTGCAACGGGCGGAATAGGCTTTGCGCCGCAAAGTTCCTAAGACAATGTCACTTTATTTTTTCATTATACGCTTTTTTTTTCTCTTTCAATTGTGCCGGCTTCCCTAATGGCTTCTGGAGACCGATCGAAAAACCTTTATCATCGAACAAATTCATTTATAGCTACGCTGCTACGCTGTGCCATTTACTGCTGTCGTATAGAATCGTTAGTGTGCGACTCGTTGTTGCCAATTATAATCATTTATGGTCACGGGGCGGCTTCAGCCTATTAGGCCACTGATAATAGTGGCCTATCGGTAAACCGGTGGGGTCCAATAAGAATGATAATTAAAAGAGAACATTGGCCGGCACTGTAACTCGCGAAACCTTTGTCAACACCAGCTGACGACAGCTAATCTCCAAGCTAAAACAACATAAATTGCGTTAAGGGCCTTCGCTGCTGAGCACGTTAGCCTTTGGTAAGGTTTGGCGTCGACCTCGGAGTCGACCACTACCGCCACTCGAAGGCCGGTGGTAAAGATGCTTGCTTTTGCTAAGCACCATTGCTAAAACTCTACAAAGAACGTGTTCAACAACGCCATGAGGATACTTGCGCAAATCTAGCATGCGCTAAGGGGATTATGCAAGACCAGATCAAAGTCAAGGGTAGCCCACTGAAGGCGAGCTAAGGCCGCTGCCATAAAATTGAGAACGGTCCTGTTGTTGTGTAAGTTATAATAGGTGCCGGCGTCCTGATTCGTGCGGTCCATAATCGTTTCACGCTAAGCGACGTACTACAATAAATAGTAACCGATTAGAAAACCCGATTCAGTATTAATTTCAGAAAATAGCCAGTGATGTAACCAGCGCAATATGGAGTTGTTCGCACCCTTTGAGATAATCTATCCTGGTGAAAATTCTCCTACCGACAAAATTCAAGCTCAGTACGTATTGCCTGTAATATTATTAATGAACTACAAAGTTGACAAATAACGCTAAAGCATCCATATTTATTTAAGATGCACGTGTGGCCTTCCATACGAGGACGTCGAGGTCGAAACAGTAGCTGGGGCAAAAAAAGATTTGAAAGGAAACATTTGTAAGTTGAAGTGCACGCAAAAAAATAATGCCATTAGCATATCCGAGCACGTTACAGATAAATAATAACACTCAGAGCGAATACGTTAACGTGACACCCGCACACAATCAGTGGCCTCTTTATCCCAATTGTAAATTTTTACTACTATAAAAAAACAGAGCGATCCACACTAACCGATGATTTATTTAAGTGGCTCGTAATAAACGTTACCGTCGAAAAATAGGTATTATTATGGGGCTAATTCATACTAATCGCGCCTCTAAAATTTCCACTATATAGAATTGGATTCGTTAAATAAAAGACGTATCAGATACGCAAGATTGAAGCGATTATCGATCGAGGCTGTAGCGACTACCGTTATAATATAAACGTTTGTGCTCTTTTAGTATATACGTCGTAATTCGTAAGTTTAATTCGGTCAAATGCGTATCCATATATTTCGAATAAAGAGATCCTTCTTAAGAACTATCCATTGTTGGATTTGGACAAATGTTTGGACATAAAACAGGACAAGCCGAATGAACTCTCAGATATAAGTCAGCGTATGATAAATGAATAAAGAAGCACATAGGAAGATTTAATTTAACAAAGCCATGTACTAGAAGATCGTTAAACAAGTTCAGAGGTAAAAAATCGTGGGCAGACATCTTTTACGCACAGACAAAGAGTATTCAAAGCACCATCATATATGACTTTTCATTAGTCATAATAGTTACAAGAATTAGTTTCAGGCGTGTTTCTTACCCTTTGCTTCTAAGACTTGTCTAAAAAAAAAAACATACTTCCGACGATCATGACTATTGAAGGGAACTACCATCCACCATGACGGCACCTCCCATTCGATTCTGGATGTAAACCATTAACTAGTCATTCTCAGTATACTGGTTTTTAATCCGCCTAAAAATGTATCGATACTAACCGTGCATTAATATACTTTAAGCAAAAAATTCTAGGGAAATTAAATGTTGGCCTAATAGAAGACTAAAATTCAAACATGTAGGATCCTAAAACGGCTAAGTAATTCAAGTGGCGCAAGAGAGATTAAAAATCAACCGTTAAGGCTTATTTGCATGAGCCAATTGGTGATTCTTACTTTCCCATTTAAAAAGGCCCTGAGTTCCTGTATCAAGAACGAAAGTCAGTTCCTCCTAATGCAGAATAGCAAATCGATATTATCAACCACAGAGACTACAAAATTTTTTTGTCATAAATAGATCGTCTTTTTCGTCATCGTCCGTTTTCGTTTGGTTTTACGATATCAATCTATCTCAATAGAATTAGTATTTATAATACTTGAAAATGAATAAACATCGCTCGAAATGCCATTTTTTGAGAGAACTAGGTTTTTATACAGAAGTTAAGGGCAAGTACCGTATTAATTTCCAATTGGATCATTTAGCTAAGCTCTAATAGATCATTTTTTAAGTATTTTTGAAATTTTTACACCCCTTAAATTCTTAAGTTAGCTGGTAAGCTATCAGACCCAATATTTAATTCCGTTGAATTTTTTTTTGTATGTAGCATATCTTGGCGATTCTTTAACAAATTCGGATTGCGTTGCACGATTACTAGTAAAAAGTTACTTGCGAATCACGGATGAAGTATTTTGAGTATAAATAGTTAGTAGTTTATGTCCCAAATCGAAGCTGTAATAGCAGTGGATGATGATCATATAGGTTAAATATAACCACCAGGAACAATACTTCTTGTGCATACAAAAGTTCTAATTTGGGCTTCTAATATAAT
>NW_019213443.1:70176-136713 GCF_002532875.2 Varroa jacobsoni
GCTACATATTACGTCGTTGTGAAAAATCAAATTTTATCCAACTAGATAGGCGTAGTTTTTGAGCAAAAAATTGGGACAAGTGATTTTTCATTCCTGTATCGAAATTAACATCATTGAAGGAGGTTTGCAAAATCCGAAGTAGCCTTATATTGCAAGAGCCGGATGATACGGAAGGTATAATATAATAATTTCCCATCTAAATTCTTCCTATTTTTACCGAATAGCTAAAGATGTACATAATTGGGCACTGTTATGGCGGAAGCCAACAACATCTTCCCTATTAACTAATTCCTTTCGTTTTTTTTTTCGTGGCTTGTTGTAGTCTTGCAAATTATTGATGGCAGAAGTCCGAATCAATCGCATATGGGCAAAATTTGGGTCTTTACTATAATAATACAGAAAAATACACACAATTTTATAGAAGGTTTACTGTACCCTAAGACGCTTGAAAGTGTCCAGAATAAAGGTGTTGCGACAAATTGGCGCGTTTACTACCGCCAAACTTCAGATATCAAACGACACTATGTGACTCAGATCATTAACTCTAAAATGACCTATCTGGGAAAACCATTGTCTATGTATGTATAAATATATACGAGTTCGCTACTCATCTGTCCTCCCCAAATGCTCTCTCATATACAGGACTACTTCGTATAACGAAGAGACAAATGAAATACATTAACTCAGTGGGCCTTCCATGAGCTACATTTTTCATTTGTGAGTGCCAATCTACATAGAGGAATTAATGTTGTGTTTGGTGTACATCGAGGTTTGATATGATACGATTGTCTAGTCCACAGACCTACGACACCAATGCACAAGTTAAATTAAAAAACCAAATAGCAAGCCAACGGTTAAGTTTCCTTGCTTGGTTTGTTGGGCAATACATATTTAGCTGCTACCACTTAGCTCGTCCTTACCAACTCGATAGACCAAAACCATTATCACTTTTTATATCCACTAACGACGTCGACAGGAAGACAAATATATCGATCGGATGAAACCTTTTCTGTTCCGGACTGTCTCTTATGCTCCGCGCTCAGAATCCGCGTAAACAAAATGAATACGCTGATCAGTGAGATGGCAATTTATCTTCGAACCCTTCCACAAGGCTTTGCAGGAAAAAACGATATTAGTACGTCGTTTAGACTTCCAAAATGATTGCCTGCCTAACTGCCGAGCTGGTCGATACCGACATCATTACAGTTCAATATCTCTATCGATACGTACGTCCAACATGTACGTCTTGATCATAGGTCTACGTCAAAGTAAACTCGAGCCTAAGGTTTCCCAATTATATTACCCAAATTCGCTAACATAATGTTCTATTTATTAACTAGATACGTTTATCGCCTAAGGCCATTCTGAGAAGTAGTCGATTAAAATTTATCGTTCCTGAAAGTAAGAAAAAGCGTAAATACGCCTCACGAATTCACTTAATTATCACTTTATTGCTTAGAAAAAGATTTTCTATGTAACAACGCAGAAACATTTTACCAAGTTACTAGCAGAGTTTTATATCTGCCATATATATCATATATGTATATATATAGAACAGACAGGGTGTTTTTTAATTAGCGCTTTTATTTACACTTCTATTTAATTTACGCTGTATATATACAGCGTAAACGAAGTTCCTGTTACCTACAGAGCTTTGCGCTAATTAAAAAAACACCCTGTCTATTCTATCCACAATTTATCTGACCAGTAAATATTTATGGGTCACATTGATCGTTTTGAAGCCCTAGGCACAACTCATCCTTACAATTATTTTTCATGGATTTAAATGATTGATGATTAATATATTATGTAGGAAGTTCGCGGTTGGATAAAGCCTTAGATTAGCGCATTATACACAGCCGTATATCAATATTACACGACAATATACTGTGTTTGTATTGACATATGTTATTTTGCGTCTTTGTAGAGGCTATACCCCGGCTATATAACGTTTTATTACTCGAACTACTAAAAAAAAAAACTAGAGAAGAGGGTTCCAGAAGATGATGATGATATTACTTATTGCGGTTTAAAGTTTAAGTTATATTCGTGCTTTGCTAGTAATTACGCGCAAGTAATTCATAGAACTCATTACAAACCCGCATTATTTTCGACCCCGTACTACGTGTGGCTAAGAGAGAATCGCTCGTTTGTGCGTGCAAAATTACTAACGTATATGTTTTTACATTATAAAAACATTATAAAAAAAAAAACGTTTATAAAAACTTCGTAATTTCCTATACGAAGCATATGATAATGTTATATCGTTTATTCCTTACATAATATACACCATTTGAGATAAGGAACACGGCTTCTGTGTACTAGAGGATTTGAATCTTCCCTCGGCAACAAGAGACCAAAGTCGGGACAAAGCGGAAGCTGGCTACTAAGCATCTAGTTAGTGACGACATCCAAAAGGCGGAAACACACAGGAAGTTGCCGTAGAAAGTTCTGCATGTAGCGCACTTTTGATGCATTATCTGAATAGAACGTAGTTTAGAGTTTACGTTAAGCTTACATGTTGGCCAAGGATGCGAATAGGCAATAGCAGAAACACTGGAGGTAATAGCCGTTCAGGCGCATATCTGGATGCACTATGGTTACCTTTATTTGCTGGAATTATTAAGAAATTGTAGTATATTTTGGCTTTCTAACACCAGTACTTCGTAAAATTTATATTATTTAATATATATTAAAATTTGTGTACTGTGCGGGCGTTGACATAACATATATGATCTAGGATTTCATTTGTCTTTAAAAGGGTATACCTGACGAAGTTGGACAGTAAATAAGTAAGTAATAGTTCATACGTGTAACAACTAGAAATAAGTTCATCGCGACTGACCAAAAGCGAACGAACAGTTTTCCGATGCCTTACACAGAACTAGGCTTAGCTGGTCAACGAAACTTGAAAATTGTGCTTACGGTGTAGCTGCTCGTGTCAGACTCGAATCAGAGCAGGACTTTGTTGTTTTCGTTAGCTATTTTTGTATCTTATTCCTTTTTTCTATGTTTTCGTGACCTTTGTGAAAATGCACAGGACAGGAAGTGACGAATAGGAAGTAACGTCGGAGGGTACATCTGCTTGTAAACAAATCCAAAACAATATCCAAGCCGCTGTCCCCTTCTTCTACAGCGGTGTCAACGTTCACTGCCGAGCTCGCAGGGCTTAAGGGCACCCAAGATAGGTTAACCAACTGACTGAAACTTTCGTACAGGTAAACATATCTTAGACTTTCGCCCCTATTCCACGAAGAAAAAGGCTTCGACCTTGAAAGTGTCCGATTTGCTGACTTGGGCCTCTGTTCTAAAAGTGTTTGCCTTTCTGAGCACGACACATTGACCAAAATGGAGTAATGCGCAGGCTGTCCGTTAGGCGGATTCATTTCCATTGAAGAACTCATCAAAGTCATACGATGTGGTACTGCCATGTAGCAATATCACTCACTGCGTCGCTTTTTGCGAGTCCGAAGCTTTTTTTTGCCAATTTCGATGCTCGGAGGAACGAGTTGAGTTACGATACCCTAAAAGGTTAACATCTCAGCGTCAGTGACGATCTTTATGCAAGATCGTTCAATGATTCTCTTGTCAGTCGTGCAAGCAACAAAGTGCGTATTGACTTTTTTTTTCTTATTAATTTTCTTGAGTTTTTGATGTATGCAAAGCAGTCAATCAAGTCACTTCTAGACCACGCCGCTGTCGCTTAGCGAGTTTGTGGTCCGTTTAACCTCCGCTCTGTAGCCGTCCGCAGCATGGTTTGTGAAACCATTAGAAGGTAAGCGATAACACTTACTACCTTCAAACAATTCTTTTTCTAGGCCGAAACTAGTAGAGGAGACAATGGCGGATGAACCTTTGTCAAGCTTCTTGACCGACCGCAATGAATAACCATTTCTAACAACAGTCAACGAACCCAACAAGATCCACACCCGGCAGACGACACAACGATTCTGGAAACATTTAGTGAAATACAATTAATCCATCCGGCGCTAACGACATTTCTGGGCTCCAATGGGTGGTGTTCGGTGATATTCTTGCCATTTCGTGATAGTTACCGTAAGGGATGATATAAGCCGTGTGTCTCGTAGCAAAAGGCAATAGCGTATCCAACAATGCCAGTGATAGCTGTTAGAAATTACGTGCGAAGAATTTATATGGGCTCATTGAGAAACTATACTTATTGTTAATGTTTTCGAACACCTAATGGCGACTTTCTGTTTCTAAAGAAATAGACAATCGCTGTTAGCTATTGATGGTTCTGTGACGGCCTAGTGGTAATATATCTGTCTGCTTGCTGACAGATATGTGAGATGTTCAAAATTTGAGGCTAGATAGCAACACCATTTTGTTCCTATTAAGACCAGCAGTAGTTATCTAAGCCAGCACTGAACGTGGGGCTAGAAACATAGATAAAACATCCGTCCGATAGTAAGCCTAATCTCGATTGCGACCGTAAAATTCGATTTAGATACTGAAATGAAGAACCGCTAGGCTCGGGTACAGTGTGAGCTCAACGTCTGCCACTGCGCGAAACAATTTAGCGGAATAGCTTGCAGTACTATTCGGATGTTTTGGGCTTCCCGCTACATGGCCAAAGTGTATTCGCCCGCAAATAAGAATGAAAAACCCTGTGCATCATCATTATGCTAAAACGAGTTCTGCTAGAATGCCCCCTTTCGTAACCTATGGTTCTATGAACGGCTATAAACCCGGCAGGGAAAGTTGTGTCAGACGAGTTCTAAGAACTGCTTACTAATGACTTTCAGTGGAAACACAAAAAACCTTATCCACATAAAGACGTACAGAAATGTACGTCTATAAATTCTGTCGAATTCATGTAAGACTGCAGCTGCTAACACGCGATTGCTCTGTGAGCCCTCACAACAATTCAGACAGACTACTCTATTTCACTCATATAAAAACATGTGTTTCCCCATCGGACCCCCAAAATCCTTTCACGTTCTTACAAGCTGCGATCGGAAATGTATGACGCTGGTAGAGCATAAACCGAATAAAGAACGATATGTTGCTTCGACGAGTTCCCGTTAGAGACATCGAATTCAAAATTAGGTACAGTTTCTCGTCGAAAAATATCTGCATTTAGTAAAAAAAGACCGTCTACAATTTTATGCTTCGAGCTTAGCAGACGTCGAGTCGGAAGCTCCAGGTTCAATATCTAGCTGTAGTCGAAGGTTTTAAATTGTTTGTTTCATATCAGTTTGTAGGCCAAACGGGTTTTGAAATCCCGGAATTCCGGTTGTTTGTTCTGTCCTATCTTATCTAAGCTCACTTCCCACAAGAGCGAGCGCTAGAAATTAACACCTGGAAGTCTGTGACAAAGCCTTACTGTAAATATCACAACCAAAATAATTTTTAAAGCCCTATCATCTAGGTCCCTCTAGCAGGACTACATTCCGCAAAACTAGCGCCATATTCAATCGTTCGATTATTTTCTTCACAATAGTTCCAGAAACGTATCAGATGGCAACAATGGGTATTGGATAATAATCGCATTGGGGTCCTGATCTTGTTTTAGCCACCCTCTATTCGGTCAGTGCACTCAGTTATTGGAGTATTCAGCAAAACAATGTAAAAAACAGTGTAATCTTTGCCTATAACAATAATTTCGCCAAATTACTTCCATGTATTCATGAAAACGTATGCATGTATTACGTTTTGGAGGTTACTGCACATGTGGACACTTATCATTACATGGGTTATGGAGAGTAGATGGTTAGCCACGGTGCAAGTACTGATAAGGTTTAGGCCAGCGAAAAGTGATGGAAGAGGAACAATAACTGATGACAGTTTGTTTATTCGAAGTGGCCAAAATCGAGTTGGCGGTCTGCTATATGTAGTAGCTTACGATAGGTGCCATTTTCCGATAGGACTCACCTTTCCTCTATTCGCCTTCGGTACGGTACGGTTCTCCGTAAAAAGATTTAATGTGACTAGGTCGACGGCACGAACGAATCCATCGCTGGATTCAGCAGGGAGCCATCACTGTAAAAAATAAGTTTGTCGTATGTCAAATCGGAACAAGTACTTAGCGCCAAATTAATAAAGCGTATAGATGGGGCAGAAATTTAATCTACTATTTATAAACGAGCATGTATGTAAAGGCGAATCTGGAGCGGCAGGGTGAAGTGGTTTGATGGCAAAAAAGGCACGGATTACTCCTTCAACACAGTACCCTTCATTTTGCTTACTGCTATTCTTCGTTGTTTCTCGCTTTAACGTTTATCTAAAATGGTCCATATTTATGATACACTCGCTGTTATAATGGCCGGGCGCGATTTAAGACAATTCGACGATCGTATCTAGCTTGTTCATTGCGTAAATGATCGAGAGAAACTGTTAAAGTGTAAATATATTTAGTGTAGAAAAAATAGCAAGTGAGCTAGATAGCCCCATTTTCACTGATTCACGTGAAGTCCTCTGTTTTTGTAATTTTCTAGACTGTAATTGAGGCTACTAGTCACACTACTAGTACTAGCAGACGAGCCCTCAAGAGAGTATGCACCAAGATAGACGTTATATCAAATTGACATAATTAGCTTCTATTTTTAGACTTGACTGATATCGTATGATGGAGCGTCGCACACACACACACACACACACACACACACACACACACACACACACACACACACACACACACACACACACACACACACACACACACACACATGTACGTTGGAAGAGTCATCGAAAAAAAGAGCCAATGGCCACATCGCGCTATAGGAAATGATATCTGACGCATGCTACACCATCGGGAAGCCGTTAATATCATAGAACCATAAGAAGTTGCTAGCAGATCAACGATAAAACGAAAAAAATGCTTCCGTATGGATTTTCGAATAATACCAAAAGACACGGTAAGTTGCCACTTATTAAAGTTCCAACTGTTTTAAGTTAAACAATGGCTCCCAGCACGACGTCACGTGTCTCTTTCAAGACAAGTAGGCGGATATGCGACCACTCCACCATTACATGAATAATCAACCCCTACTGAATGCGCTCATACGGTCAAACGCCCAACTGGGAATAAATTTACATCGGGTAAATATTCTTTTTTTAGTGCATATACTATTTTATTCAGTTTAGTATGGCTTTTCCAATCACAAAGGAGCAAGCTTACAAATTACTATCGAACCATCAAAGCCTGAGCTAAACATTTGTGCTAAATTACACAGAAATCAATGTTACGTGTTTTACAACGGAAATTGCTGTTAGGTGTTACAGATTGGTCACTGTTTATGCTTACTCCATTCCTATACAAACCTTGTGGTCAATCTAAGCTTTATTGAGTCTGGCTAATTGTGGCTTTCAGCAATTTCAGATCTGAATTTTCCATCATTAGGACCATCGTCAGACTGGTGAAATTCACTTGTAAAAAAAAAAAGACCCGAGAATGTTTTAAAGTCAGTTTGGGGGCAAAATTCCCGTCAAAGCCTTCCAAAAACAACTCTCATGTTTACTTAGCTGAGCCAGAGAGAGGGCATACCCTTTGTTGTTGGGTTCCTAAAATTGGTCCTCGTGATAGCTTAAGAGGTCAACGTATTTGGATGCTAATTTGAGGGACACGTTTCTGGTCTAGTTTTGATCTTGGGCACCGACAAACTTCGTTTCCTGCTGGGAGCCAGCCATCTGATGGTATGCCAAACGGCGATACCAGACGCGGTTGCTGCGTCCTGATATGGCCATGAGTTCTCTCGGTATGACGCTTATCGTACAGGTACTTCAGAAAGAGCAAAGTTGTTGCGTAGTATATAATAAATACTAATATCACAGCTTTACGCGTTCGTGTGTAGACCGCGGACAAGCCTTTGAGTTTTCAAACCTCAGTCAAAATTTGTGGTCATCTGCAAACCTTTTTACGTCGTTTAAGGCGTATTAAACATGTTCGTTTTTTTCCGACACGAAACAAAAAGCAAACGATCTTCCAACTTTCTGAATTTTCGTTGGATGTTAACAACGCGTTGGGTGGTATAGCCACCAAAGACTTCACTTTAGATGCTGTTTCCCTGCAGTAATTTTCGATACAAACAATCGATTCGAGCATCTACATGCAGGCGCATTATTTGCCTAATTTCAATAGTCGCAATAGAACAAAATTATCTGTTATAAGACATGTCTGGAGGCCAAATTGATTAAATCCGATAAATTGACACTGTTGTAAATGTTTTTTTTTTTTATAGATGCACTTACAGGTATTAACTAGTAACTGCTTTTAAAAAAATGATAGATGCCGTTACAAGTTAACAATCAGGCAACAGCACTCAATTGAGCCAGTTTCAGAGCGAAACCCAAAAATAAAAGTTCTGTAGTTTCACAGTTACAGGTTTACCGGATACATACTTTTGCAATGGGTTTCGATTTCATTGTAAAGTTCCGCAGACAGGAATATGATCGAGTAAATTCTGCTACGTCAGTTGGTGTGGCTCCAAAGCGTCCAACTTTTTCCTTCTCTAGCTTTTCTTAAAATAGCTTAAGACTATTTGGCGCTGTATGCTTTTTTTGTTTCTTGGCAATACTTCATCGATATTCAGTAATTTTTTCAACTTCACTCCATAATCGGTCTATCACTACAAAAACTGTTTTTTTTTTTAATCAAAATTTCCAGAATCAAAGCGTGGGCTCTTTCCTTCGATAACGCATAGTTACGAAAGGCAATACAACTTTTTGCATAAGACCTAAGCAACTTCTATACCTTAAAGCTATACCTTCTATACCTTCTATACCTATAAGCCTGAATAACAACAATATCGTTCAAATGAGCGTATTGCCGCGTCATGACCAATTTGACTCATATTATTTTAATAAACAAAACCTGTCAGCTAGAAAAATGGTCAATACTTTTCAAAAAACATGTGTATATATATACATACACTCATGGTAATCTAGCGATTACCTCCTAGCAAACGCAAGATCAGCGTGTAACGCGCAACTAGTCTTATGCCATAATGACTATTATGATGACCCGGCTATAGCTTTCACAACACTTAAGCTTATTTTATATATACAGAAAAACAAATCGAGCGCCGCGAGAGCACCTGTAGCCTGTGTATGATTCTGACAATGGCACAATAGATCGTTACTTAACTGTGTTTAGTTTAGTCTAGTTTAACTTAACTCGTTTACTCAACTTAATTCTGTTTCTTTTGAAATGAGATTACACTGAGGAATAGGTTTACACTTGAAAGATTACATCACGCTTAACTGTAATCTCGGAAAACCAAACCAATATGTGAAAATATATAGAGCTTCCCGGCTGAACTCCTATCATATGAAGCGCATGAGAAGGAAACAAAGTGGCATGATTAAGCAGAACTAAGAATAAACACAAAAAAACAAAGAAAAGTGCTCTCTCTCTCTCTCTATCCCTCTCTATGTATCCTCCACAAACTTGACAACATTTACCAACATAGTCCCGCTTGTATTAATTACAAACCATTAAAAACGTAAAAGACCACCAAATAAGCAGATTTTTAGAAAAGCGGTAGAATCTGTGGTATCCCTTCCCTGAAGTCTGCCGACCAAGATTGATCGAAACCGTAGATAAGGTAATCAAGTTAGTCTGTATTAGCTTTTTGGCAGAGTGCCCAAAATTCGACAGGTTTGCCTAATATCTCTGATCATGCATAAGTAATTCAAGCTTCATGACCTGTGAGTCGAGCATGTGTCATTACCATCCCCAATGCATTCATAACTCATAAGTTACTTATATAAATGTCAACAATGTGTACAGTTTACAAGGCGAAGAACTTTGAAAAACAGGAAAAACTACCTGGATAATTAGACGGAACCAAAGACCATTGACGGTAAGCGTTGGCCTGGTATGGACCCGTCGCAGGCTCGACATCGTCACTATTATGCAATAACGTGTAAAAATTGGCTGTCCTCTAAATAGTGATCGGTTTCCGAAAGACCAGATTTGCAAAATGAGTTAGTTAGTTAGCGTTCATTTTTTGTAAAATAACGGTTTCTTATAATATGATTCTATTATTGAAGATGTGAATCTTTCAGCTAATTTCAAGCGTTATTTTTCCTATTAATGAGTGGATAGTCCTTTTCACATCAAATATCATTTTTATGTAACATTGTTACTAACAGTTGAAACGATGAATCGCATTGATTATATGGCAATAATAACGTAATTGTAAATGCTGGCACTTTTAGGATGTATGTCTATTACGTAACGAATAACGGTGTGTACGAGTAAGAGCGAATCTATTATGTGGGAGGACCCATATGACAGCTATGCTACAATTGCGCCATATTTATATCATATCTTAATAGAAATCCTGTCCAGCGAGAACAGTCTGTAGGTATCGATATAGTTAGTCTACGAATAGAACCGGAGATGGGGTGCGCTGGGTGGTTCCTACTAGAATGTAGCAATACTTTCATAGCAGTCGCGGATTTCTGCAGTCGTCACAATCAGGCCTGCATCTGATATCCGAAGTATCCGCTTTAAGCAGAAACACAATTAGAAACTAGACGTAACCAAAGGCCCACTTAAGGTTAAAAAGAGATGGATAACCGTATTGTAAGCAATTGTCTTTCACTTGCTAAGGTCGCAGTTCGTTTCAATGGATATAATCTGCCCAGGCCAGACAATAATGTAGCAAAGCTTTAGCAGCGTTCGATAAACTGCCGCAGTGCTATTGGAGTGTTTCAGGTGTACGACCGTGAGGGAGCATTCTGCGGTTAACACAAACAAACATAGACCCATCTCAACCCGACCAACTGATCTTGAATTACTTAATACTAGGCAATTTTACCTATGAGTTATCTTTTATCCCGCTTCAGGCTACTGTAGTGATCTTTACCTTACACATTGTGGACATAGTCTCTTAATACATGTTTGTTTGAAGTCCACTCTATGACTTGCTGTTACAATGTCTTTCGACATTTCTGTTACTCCTATGATGATGTTACCTACTGGTCATCAGCGCTGCGTCGGCTGCTACTACTTCGATGCCATGTTTTTCGCGCAGCTTAGTTTTTTTTCTAATTTGATATTAGGCCTTCCCACATGCGCTGAAACTATGGGGTTACGTCGCTAGAAACCAAAGGACCTAACCTACACCTAGTTCTCGACAGGCCACCCGCAGTCTACAACTCAGATCGTTAGATTGACGTTGATAGCGCAACGCTTTCGTTTCCTGCGTGTAGCTCCTTCAACAAGTCAAGATCACAAATACTGAACTGGGCCAGGCCAGCCAAAAATTTGTCTACCAGTAGAACGCTAGAATGGTGAAGACAAAGAAAACTGCAGTTACTAGCAAGCGTAAAAGTATAGGACACCCTGAAGACTTGCGCGTCGGATATTCTCGGTAAGGATCAGACTAAATAAGCCGCTAAACGAGCCTGGGCCCCACTCAGGAGTAGCGAATAAGCCTTCGCCAGTGTACCGCCACCTACGTGACGTTCAAACTATCTCAGAGATTCGCGTACCCAAGGTTGTCGGGAGGCAACCTTTAGCAAGGCGCAGGGCCTTGAACCGGGAAAAGCAGATGATCGAGTAAAGGAAAAGTGCTTACGTTAAGCGGGCTAAGCCGTTATACTTTCCGGGAAGGTAAGCACACTGAAAACGGTATCGAGTGCAATCGGACGCTCAATACACGCCCATGCTGCCAGCTGGTAACCTTTACTCAGATCTACCATACCTTTTCTGTTGTAGACCTGATGCAACAAAGAGTATTGCAACTTCAACGTCCAAATTAATTTTTGCTTGGCGGAACTTTGCTTCACAAACAAGTCTACTAGTCGTAGCTGGAAGTGACTGTATGGGTTCGAACCTAAGGTCTTAATAATTGCTAGGAATAACTTATCACAGCTCGACTCTTTAAAAAAATGCTTCATGCCAGACAATTGCTGTTTAGCAATAAAGTTCACGGCATCGGTAGGCAAAACATGGAACACTCTAATTTTGTAGTAAAAGATACATATCGCTGCCGGCAAAGTTGTTTATTTCGATAGATTTATTTTTGACCGTAGATTTCGTTACTTAATTTATCCTCCAGCCATGAGATGCTATTGCGGTAATAACTTCATCTGACCCGTTTTAAAGAGCACTCGATAGCCGACACGGGTATGCTGTTATCGAATCAACTCAATCTCACAGCTTACATAACACTAGGAGTTCTATGGGGTTTTCAATCGACACACGACGGTTTGCATGATAAAAATTCGTTGTTTATCTAAATGAGAAAGACATCATTAATCTTTTTTTTTAAATATTGGGCAGGTTAAACACTGATTTATTTTAAACTAGAATTAGCGTTTTCTCATTAAAGGAAATACGTTATCGTTGTCATAGTGTTATTTAGCTGCTATGTTATTGCGCCTACTATTTGCTTCACGACTTCACTTCGTTGATTCCCTCTACTTCTACAAGCAATACAAATAAAAGCAACAAGATGTCTATCGACATCGAACTCCGTTCAGCTCAGATCTGTAGGCTAGTTCGTAGTAATGTTCGTGAGTGGCTTATGTGTGAGTGAGGGTGGTTTTGCCCTAGTATAACTTCAAATTAGATCAAATAACATTTAACTTGAAAATAATAAAGAAGTTTCCTGTCAAACAGCTAGTTACCTCAGCTCCTTTTACCTACGACGAAAAATACGATTGACAACACAGGCGGAGGAACAATGCGGCGGTAAAAAAGCTAACGAAATAACGCCTGACTCAATTATCTCGAAATAATAACAGGTTATTAAGGCAGAGTCTAAGTATGGCTTACTTGAAAGTACGGCGGAATACGATAGTTTTTTCGTAATAACGTATCTGAGAACCATGTTTCTTATTCAACTATATCTACTTCACATTGGATATTTTTAATTTATTTAACTATTTTAATTCCTATTATTTAACATTTTATCGCATCATTCTATTAATACGTGTTGTTTACACCCTGGCTTAGAAATGCTATTATTACTCTGAACACTCGGTATGTTATAGGGTTTCGATTTACGACAACCACTTACCGCATGTTCACTTTCTTGACGACCTTGTAAAGAAGCCGGCCTGCCGACGAGTGTTGTGCCTGAAAGTAGGCCATGTTGAAATGGTTGATATGTGATGTTCCTCTGAGCAGCGCGTTCAAGCAGGCTTGGTATGTTGGTATTTTCGTGTGTATCCGAAGTCTTAGCGCCACGAGCGTTGTCATTTGGGTCAGTTGATGTGCTGGTCGCTATTGCCTTCAGTGGCAGAAAGCGGAGGCAAAAGCTGAGATATATGGCTCCGGACGAATAATGATAAAGCTATTGATGAAGTATGCTCAATCAGAGCTGCTAAGCAGATTGTGAATGCCATCTGTTAAACGTATCCACAATGTTACTCAGTTTCGTATTCTACATTAGTTGAGCATTGCGTGGTATTTTCGAACGTCATGTGAGAGTAGGCCTAACTAACGCATTGCTCCTGGCTTTTTCTGTATATATATATATATATATATATATATATGATACTAAAAATGCCACAAAGCTAACAGGATACCCCAACAATGGTCAGTATACATTACCAAATAAGGCTCTTCTTTTATACGAAACTCGAAGCTATCAATTATTTTCTACACATCGTCACGCTATCGCTATCTAGTAGCGATATAGCAATAGGCGAAACCAAGAATCTACTGGATGGAATGTTTTGCAACATACCTCGACGACGAGTCTATTTTATACACGATATGAGCATTTACTTGTTCCTTGGACGGTTCAGTTCAGAAGTGTGATTATGCCCAGAGAATCCTGAGTGATTCATAGTCGTTTGTAAAATGACCTTAAGTTCTGTTCTAAGTACCGTGCAAAGAATATACTTCAATGTTAGCACTCGTGTTCGTACAATGTTGTTTCGACTTAAAGTTAATTCATGGATTTGTTTTGCTATTATGCAATCGGAACATTTGACGGTGTTCAAAGAAGACAAGACGCTAGTTTCAATAGGATTCAAAGGTATTACTAAATACTTTGACGAAGTTTCATCCACATTGGGCGCTTAACTTGCTTACGCGTACTCTTTAAGTCTATTTTATGTCCCGTAGTCCGTTTTTCTAATAGAATCGACGAATATTTTATAATAGTTTCTTACCTAAGCAAACGAGGCAAAGCCTCCCTACTCGTCTGTGACGCGTTTACAGGAGTAGTCGTCCCACGTATACATGTACAACACAAATAGGATCTAAAAAAAGAAGACCTATTCGCCTTTCAGCAGAGCACTGACATTACGGTTGGTTGAATTTAGTGGATCTGGCTCTCACTATAATAACGCGCAGCTTTTTGCTCAATAACTTCACACTGTCCTCATGACGATTTAAACTCTATATTTGTTACAGCTATAAAAATCGCCGCTGGTCCTACCTCATTTACTCATTTAGGTTGTTGATATAATTAAGTATCCTAGCGCGTTTTCGATCTTAATAGAACACCGATCTTTAGAGTACTTCGCATGTTTACGTGCTATTTGTGCAGCTAGTATAATACTACGAGCGAAAATTAAGTCGAATGTGGCACGGATCCTTTAAGTAACCCATGAAGGGTTACTAATAGCGTTTCAAGCGGGCTATGTCTGGTAGTTGTGCGTTACAGCAATGGTATGCTTGTGTACGGTTTGTCGTAGTGCACACAGCCTTACCGTACAAGACGTAAGAGACGTCGTGCTTGTGTACTCGCAAGCAAAGGACAAACACAGACGCTGTCAAAATGACAAAGTCTTGAATATATTCCATTGTCTGTAAACAGACCTAGAAAGATGATCACCATTGAAGTCGAAGTGTTTACAAGTCAACCTGTACTACGCATGTAGCCATTCTAATTGGAAAAGACTCGTCCATGGCCCGAAAATAATCATTCGACAAGTTCGCGGAGGGTAGCGTTCCTGTTCGAGCGTACCTCAGTTCACTTAACATGAGCATTCGTAGCGCTCCTGAGTAATTTTGGTAGAGTAAAACATTAAATTATAGGACAAGGACCGAGTTTGAGGCGACATTCGCAGACGCTTTGATGAATAATAGCATGGTAATGCCGGCACAGGCGGATTTTCGTTAAAATTTTAATATCAGTTGCGGGTTATAAGCCGTTATATATTCATGCGATCTATTACTCATAAACTTAATAAAATTTAATTGAGTATCGAATAAATTGTAGCCATTACGAATATGTATGTTATTCAATTGAAAACTAAATATACACTTCTACATTGTAATGCGAAGATAGTATCTTATTTTAAGTGTTTACGCCTAAGTTAAGAATCTGAAAAGGATACATTGGGATGGCACCGAAACAAATGAATCGAGCCAAACTCAACATTTGTCACCGACGAATTCTTTGCCATTCCAAATCGTTGTACTCCTCTAGAAAGACAAAAATGAGGTCCGCGATACCAACAAGCTCAATGATTCGTAGAAAATCTCGAGTCAGAATGCTTACACACTCATTGCAGACTGCGCATGCAACTTACGTCAAAGTTACATCATAAAAAAGTCACTCCTAAGTGATTTTCGAACCATGTATATAGATATAAAGCCGAGTTTAGAGTGTTAAATTTAATAACAAAAAAGGGTCAAATAGTAACCTCATCTGTGAAAGTTAGAGCAAACTTTTACGCAAGTAGCCCAAGTACGATGTACAGATTGTGTTATACACCTCCATTTTTTACGTTATAATAATTAGTGGGCCCTGCTATACTCCAGTTTGCCAGAAATACTTTTATATCCCAGTCCAGTTCTCCCTGTTTGTTTATTTGCCCCTCTTGTGTGTGTGTGTGAGTGTGTGAGTGTGTGTGTGAGTGAGTGAATGTGAGTGTGTGTGTGTGTGTGTGTGTGTGTGTGTGTGTGTGTCTGTGTGTAAGTGTGTGTGTGCAGGACAAAATAACCTCATTAATATAAAATAAATATATAAAATAAAACATTAAGTCGCCCGTTTTATGCTTTTCACATCACCACTTACGATTAATCTCTCTCGGTTTCGAACTGGCCAATGCAGGGGCCGGGTGTGCTTTCGCTGCGATATATTGGATAGCTTGGATGTATTTTCGTCAATGAAAAGCTTCAGGCTCGTACAGACAGCGCTATTTCCGGCTCACAAAATCGGTTCGTTTCCGGTGCATCATTGCGAACTATTTGCCTTTACTAATTACTGCTGGAAGTTGTTGTTTAGTTGTTACGGGTAAAGAAGGGCAGAATGCAATGTTTCCATAAGGACCTGTAGCTTACAACGCGCCATAACGAACAGTCATCCCATGATGTCCATAGACACGTCCCTTTAGCAGCAGCTGCGTATGCTTAGACATCGAAACTGCATCATATAGCAGGAAGGACCACGGAGGCGAGAACCGTTTTCCGATAGCCCGACTTCAATTAAGGTGCCTTTCGCTATATCGATGGCTCAGTTAGCACATTCGTTTCGCCTATCAAAATTACCCTGATGTCGGTACACAGAGACCCATCGTGATTGCTTATGATTAGGGATTTTGTCTCCCAGTCGAGTTAAATCATACCATGAAACTATTTTTATTGAAGCATTACGATTTAAGAAGGCACAACTAGAAGAGATTTTTAATAGGGGAGTATGGTTCGTGCTCAGAAAAAACGTCACGTGGAGCGTTTTAAAACTCCAAATGAATTATCCTCTGTGATAGTTATCTTATCGCTACGTCTACCTAGCCCACCTACAACTACCAGTTCTGCCATTTGCATTTTTTTTAACAATCTAAAATTTTGAGCCGCACGCGAAGCTTTCTAGTAGCTGGTACAACGTCCAATTTTTATCTCATCATGCCGTACGGCTTTGAAACGATCTCCATTAGTCTCTGCCCACTTGAATATGAGAAGCTTCGAAAAGTCATAAACTGAACGGAAAATCCGTAAAGACACATTGCAGTAAAACAATTAGAGGGCACAGATTCTTGTTAGATGGGCATAGACATAGAGATACTATCTCTGTTATACAACAACGGGGTTCCACCAAAGGCAGTCATGTTCTATTCAAGATAACTAAAGGAAAAACACTTCATTATCGAGCTAATATAAATTTTTCTCATAAGTAATTCGGCTCTTAGTGGAAACATTTGTAGGGACAATGTTTATTTCTAGCAAATCTTCGCACACACATATCGACCTATTAAAATCTGCGTTGTTGCAGAATTTTAGCAAGTATCGCATGATGTAAGAAGTAAAGTATCTGACAATTATCGAAATTTAATTTGGTGCAATTTTTGCTTAAATTATTATGGATTTAGAGCTAATTGGTACTAATGCTAAGTTGAACAGTGGTTATGAGCTGATATCTTACCAGCTATACAGTCCTCACATATTTCTTCTGATTAATTGTCAGTGAATTTGTTATGATTTGTAGTAAAATTCAAAACGTAGTAAATCTTCATCGGATTTCGTGCGCGCCAATATACTCAAAAAAACTGCAAAATACAATAGAAATTTTTAGAAAGGGAATTGAGGACGCTCTGGGATGTCCGGTTACTGCGTGTGCCTTTGACGACATGCCGAGTATTTTTTACTATGTTATATTTCATACATGGTAATTTCAGCTAGATGAATTGAAGCATTATAATGCGATCGTATTGTTCGACATCAATGGTTTTAGGAATTATCGATATATGATACATATAAAAACATCATGGTGCATATTGGGAAGATTATCACTTAAGTCTAATTGAAGAAGTTGAAATAGCAAGGTATCAGAGAAATTTCCGCTTAAGCAGTATCTCATTTTCTTCTTTTTACTTCTTTTTTTATCTCATTTTCGCATCCATTCGTTTGACTTCAGTTTTATCTAACTTTATAGATAGAAAATTCTTGTTGTCCCACTAACTTCTCGTGAAGAACTTTACAAAAGAAATTGTACAATACTACGCCTATCCGATGCATTCAAATCGGATTGTACACGAGGGGTAGAAAACGGACGTTCTAGATTAAAGTTAAACCCATTGTCAGTGTTTGGCTTAGGCAATCTTTCATCGAAGAAGAAAATTAAATATACATATAACAAACAATTCGGCCAAAACGGCACTAGGGAGAAGTTCGTTAATAAATTATAACAATGACAATGCCAAACTTGTCAAACGCTATAGTAATTTCATCCCATAATGAAAATTTATAGGATACCTTTTAGCTGAACCTAGCAACATTTTGAAAACAATATATTGAGAAAACTGTAAAAGAATATTGGCAGATATAATAAAGATGAAATGCTATATACAAACCATTTACTTGCGACGAGCTACGAAGACTAAGAGCGTAGCTACGCGGTCATTTCAAGACGACAAAAAAAAGGGCTTAAAGATTGCTTTTGTCTAACGTCGAACCCCTTTCTCTCCACCTGACTACGCTCGAATTGCGTTTGCATAGAGTGGAAAAACACAAAATAGCCGGTCACTATATAAAAAGAAAACCTTCGTCCACTGTTTTTAGTCATGCGAATTAGTTAGGCTTGCGATGAAATTGCAAGCAATTTATAGCCATCTTTAATCTAAATTAGTTCCAACATTAGGCAAAGGTCCTTGATAACCAACTTGATGCTGAGAATGGATGGATAAGCTAACGATCCACTTTAGGATAATTCCTTCTCGCGTTTCATTTCCCTTGCAGCTGCTGCGCTCGATAGTATTATGTTCGCCATTTACGGTACTTTGAACTAAAAAACCTGAGATTGATTTCCAATTCTATATAGTTAGATCTTTAAATGATTTATAGCGTCTATAAACGATAAAAATGGCGCCGGATTAACAGAATTTATTTTTTCAGTTATTCCAGCCAGTGTTATCAGCTACAGTTGGTCGAACTGCGGCGCGTGTTTCTTCGTCGTGCATGCAAAAACGTTGGCCATTTGAGCGGCTATTATCGTACCGACGAAAGTTTCAATAAAAGCTGCCTGAAAGAAAAACCTTTGCTCCGCGACAAGCGACCCAATTAAGCGTAACTTCTGCCTAAAATGACAAAAACTACTCGCTCGAAGACAGGTTCATACTGAATCCGATCTTCCGTATCTGCGACCCTACGTGTATCAGAAACCCCACGTAAAGGAAGTCGGATTAATACGTCGCTCAAAACCTGGCTTAAATTGTCTTGTTCAGTTTATCGTTTGCTTAAACTTTCCGTGTGACTGACAACTAACTAGTTCTCTGTAGAGATGAACAAAATTTCTCTATGCCTTTACCCGTTGTTTCGCGTGCTATTCGCTTATAAAAGCGAAGTTTACCACTGGAGCTCGAAAGGGAAAATGTCACCGGCCATTATTTCATGTAAGCTAGCATAGATACTAGACATGCTCAATCTATCCTGACATGTTAGTTCGTGCAATTCCAGGCGTTCTAAGCAGGCCACGAGATATTTTTGTAGTTTTTGTCATAGCATTTTTTCGTCAATCTATTACGGTTATTATTAATATCTAATGCTAAGTATTGGTACTATTGTGTAGCTATTCGTTTTATCTGATGTTTCTTATATTATTCCTCAACGACGCTGCGATCGTTTGTCGCACCGCGTTGGCATTACAGAAAATGAGCTATAGATAGCCATAGTGACAAATTGGCCATGTAGCGTTTTTCCATGTGCCTTTAGCAACGGTTCTTCTGCCGGTCTGTATACATCCTATGACACGTATTGTATTCTGTATACGTTATGCGCATGTATACGTTTATCCACATCTTAAGGATAGCCTTAAATCTCGTCCGTTCCGAGTAGAGATTACGGGTAGAGTTTCAATGGTCCTATGCGGATTATGTAAGGGTTTGCCAGCACTCTAGTAAATTCTGGACGATTAACCGATTGATCGAATGTGAGAACAGTGAATGCTGTCGACTATGAAGCGAAACGCATTATTTTTTGTCCTAATTGGCCTCTATTAGTACTGTTTAGGATTGCCGAGGTAGGCACGATGGCTGGAGATGAAAATACATGATAGTCAAATTTATTATTTAGAAAATTTGAGACAAATAAACCAAGACAGAGTCTAAAGGACGTATCATCTTGACCGATCGGTTCACTGAGTTCACTCTAATTTATATCCGTGCATTTTCTCTAAGTGATCCGTAGAGTTTTAATATAGATGATTTTCCGGAAACTCAACCCATACATCGCACATCAATGTAAGTGAAAAGAGAACTTCCGATTTTTTATTCTTTCCATTGTTAACAATAATGGTACTGTACAGCATATAATAGCGATTATCGTCAGATATTTTTAGGGCTCCTTACGAGCGTACCAGTTTGCAAAAAAAGTCAAACAGTATCTGTCTATATGTACAGAGAATTCTTATATCGCTTCTGTACTTCAGGCAGTGAAGTCAAGTGGTCTCGTTTGTTGCCTCCGGGCATATGTCACCACTTCACATGCCCTCACTGCTCGACTTTACTTGACACTAATTGACTCTGAAGCCAACTTACGAGCCTAGCTTGGCCTTTTAAAGCGAAAAGGGACAGCGCCAGGAATTGGTAAACACGACACCCACTTACGATGGGTCTAGCCCAACATACACTTCGAAAACGCCTCGACCTATGTGTCTGGAAAGCGGAGACTCCTGGTGTCGGATCTCACAGCTCGCAACGTGTACAGAACTACAGACGACTTGAGTGGACGTTTAGAATAATATGCTTATTTGACAAATTTATTATTATTAACTAGCAATAGTACAAAGAAGGTGTCGTGAATTTATCTTTAATTCGCAAATAATAATACTAAACTGGGGAAGTATATTCCATCAAAATCAGCCCACATGCAATATTCTCCTCCTATAAGACAGTGGCCTGAGACCTAGGCAGTACGACTACTCGTTAACAAGTGGGCCCATGCAAAGTAAAACTTGTCATAAAATATTAACAAAAGAACAGGCTCTCACCTTTAAAACCGTCCACATTGAGGCACAAGGCAGCTACAGGGTCCTTTCGTATCGATTGTAAACAAAACCCGCAATAGATCTGCGTATGTATAGTAAACACCTTTAGCAACGTCTGTATTTACCGTGTTTGAAAACAGATTCAGTTGTTTTCGGTTACTCTTTTGGAAACACTTGCACGTTGACACCCTTTCGTTTCTAATTTCTCGTTGAACAATGTATGTACTGATAAGTCAGATAAGATTTGCGTGTTAAAACAAATTGCTTTATTTATCTACAACTTTAAAGTAGCCATATGTCTCACTTTCATACCTTAAAACATGAACATGAATAATTAAATTGACCCCACAAGTGGGCGCATGTTGGTGACCGACCATCTCCTTGCCAAGTTCTGCAAAACAACCTGGGATTCGTTACCTTGTTTGACTGTGTAATATGCTCCTCCGGGTTCCTCTGTATCCGCAGTGATCTTCTGCACTCCTGCACAGGTCTATGTGTATTTCTATTTGGCTGAATTGTCTAGAGAAACGATTCGATTCTTACCATTCGGAGAGAACCTAAAAGCAATTAAGAAAACACTAAAATTGTAAAAATAGAGTAGGCTTTCGAAGGAAATGCTAAACTGGCAAATGGGGAAAGCTAGTGTCACCGTCAAAATCAGTCCCTAGAGCGTCCTAGTTTGTTGTACACTGCAATCGTCAATTAATTATACGGATACAGGTAACAGTTTGAGTGATTGTACCGCTTGATTATGCAGCAAGAAATATTTGTAGTAATCGCTTCATCGTTGCGAGTAGTAGATCATTTATTGCGTGCCGAATACTGTTTGCAGTTCTTACGAGATCGATTCCGTTGAAAGGAAGTAACCAGACAACTGTCGTTGTCTACCCTCAATTATTGGCGAACGCATCAGAACGTAACACAAGGCACAAGTGCCGCTATTCTTTACGTACACACCTGCAAACACTAAACAACGTAGAATGTATGGCCATATAGAACCATTTTTGCTTCCGTATTTCGAATTACAAAACAAAAGACTTCAACAGACATCAATTTACACAGTTACATCTTACCGTCATGGAATGGGTGGAACCCTATAGTCGCTGACAGGCAGAGGGCTACAGGCAAAATTCTAAAACTATATGGTATAACTTTTTGTAAGTGTGTTTTCATTGCAAACTTCCACAAGCTGCTGTTATCTTTGACTTTGATAGATATGTCAGGAAAAGCTTTTCGTCTATGGCATAAAAATATACGTATTTTAAGTGGCAAATGGCTTATGATTAGTAGCCAACATCAATTTAGTAGCCAATCGACAAGAGAACTGAATAATCCTGCCATCGTTCTTTTTCTCACTTCTGCTTCTTCCCACTTGAAGGAAGCTTCAATCCAAAGTTATCGACCGTTCAACGAAACAGTTTCGCGCCTGAAAAAGCGCAATTTTGCAGCCGGTGGCGAGGAAAGCAATCCAAGTAATTCAAAACAGCCCATGTTTAATTTTTTGTTACTACTGGGGCCGTATCGTTGTTTTAGGATCACTGCAGAAACCTAAGTGGGGCAAACATATAGCCGATAGATAGATCATTTTATATTCAAACGAGCTCCTATTTAGGTTTCCTTCCTCAAAAGTAATAGGAAAATGTCAAAATTACAAGAGAACTAGATTAAAAAGAAGCGGATACACAGTACTTGTCAGGAGGAAGCTGACTGAGCACTTTTGTGAAATATTCTATTGCTTATCAATGGCAACTTGGTTTGCTTGAACGTCTGTCACTTATAGTCATTTGAGGACCTACCTAACAATGGCGTTTTCGAAAAACTGCCACCTCGTTTTCATATCTCGACATTTAAACACCACAGTCAACCTCGAAATCCTTACAGCGCTGAAAGTAGCACTAACTAACATAAACAAACATCGCAATTAGCCCCCGATGAACATCATTGCCCGTAGCGATGGCTGTTGTCGTAGCATGGCCACGTAGTGTGTGGCAGTTTTCTGAAAGTATGCCTCGCAATCTGCTAGGACGTCAGGGATTTTTGGTTGAACTTTGGCGTCCATGACGTCGTTGGCCTGTACTCCAATAACAAAGCCAACGACGTTATGGACGCCAAAGATCGACGAGCGGCTAAACGGTACAACATCAGCATTTCGCTTATTCAGCAACGCCTAAAAAAAACCTAATGCCAATATCTTTCTTCTCGCCATCAACAAGTCGTCGGGGCCGCGAATTGGCTTCGCGGATAGCAGCCAAACATAGCGTGTCAACAAATGGCTGTGGCAAAGAAGTACTTGTCTGTGTGGTTCTTTAGAGCTTCAGTAACTTCACTGATGGCTGGAAAGTTTTTACGTTGGTAAATCTACTTTGCACAAAAAGTTCAGCATAGAAGTACAGCATAGAAGTATAGCCGTAGGCGTCGAATGGCTAACATAATAACAACGACTAGCAGCAATAAGGAATTTGTCACGGTTACACTTTAGTAGAGACTGAATAAAACCCTCTCGAAAAGTACATAAAGTCTATTACAAAAGTACATAAAGAGTATTATGAATCTGCTTGTCGGTAACGCAGCGTTAACGACGATAAACTACTGCCACATTAGTAAATATTTTTGAACTGTACGTGGCCAATATGTGTATATATATATATATATATATATTGAGCTTTATTTTGGAAATTTTGTGTATACCAGAAAAAACAGGGCGTCGAAATTTATGTTTTCGCTGCGAAGAAGATTTGTTGCTTGATCCATAATACAAAAAAACGAATTATTACATAAGTATTGCTGCGATATTATTCAAATTTAGTAGTAAACAGCTCCTATTGATTTATGGAGATTAATATATATTATATAACTAATTTAAAATCTATAGATCAATGCAGATATTTTTGCAATTTGATTACACTTTGCCCTCGTATTGATCTTCTACTTCATCTTTTCTATTGAGCTGGCATCTCGAACTGGAGTTCAAAATTGCCACATTTACATATCACTGGGAGAAGTATTGCTTCGGAAAGAGATTATCTACTTCGTTGAACATATATCTTGAACCGGACCTGGTTTTACCTAGCTACTTCCTTGGGTTACCCGGTTTTCGCTCATAAACGGCTCCCGAGACTAAGAAGTGCTTTATTGACCACAGAATCCAGGCAGGTGCCGTACGCTGAGGCAAAACCAATCCACCTATTGATCATCCGTTGCATTGAACTTATGATCTGATAGTGACATTTTCATTTATTTGAAATTATTAAATACACTCATTGAGTACGTAAAAGAAAATTGATAGAATATATGATAGTCTACCGCTTGATGACGCGAACTACGTAAAAACAATAATCCTGAGAAATAATCTTTAGTGGACATTAACACAAGGAGCAAGATTAACTATCAACTAAACATGAATTGATTTTTGAAGGCTTTTTTTTTTAGCCATTTTTTCCTACCTAATTTCAATTCCCTGCCTTAATCATTCCTACGTTTACTGACGCGAAGTTAAATCACTCCATTAAGGACTCCACTATATTAGCAGCTGCGGACACAGTTTAAGAATGCCAAAGTACTGTTGTAAACCGAATATAAAAGCATATTCTATATGGATCGGCAATGATTTGAAGCATATTATCTAAGATCTACGATCAGCAAATGTCTTCACTATTAAACTACATTCATTGTTTATTTGGCTGGTTACTGTGTTTAGGGCTATTTACAGGAAAGGTTGCCGTATCATTTCATGAATAGGTAAATACAAGTACTGCTAGGTAAAACAATTTATAAATAGAAAGAATCATTATCGCCGCATCAATGACCAAGGGTACGCGGTTCAGCCTTCAACAAATGACAATCGAACGTGGTAAAATGAATACCTGGACATTGAAAACTTGTTTGTATATTTCGCGCTTGCAGTATTCGCCCGTAACGCCCTCGAAACACATAGCGGGACTATCTAAAAAGTATTCAGGCGGACAAATTTTAAATTAATGTTTCGATAGTGGCATTTTTATATTTAAATATCCAAAAGTTACCTCGAGAGCATGTGGTACGCATACGGTATGATTCACTAATAATCAGGGTCAAGCAATCGGCTTACCGCTGTTTAAGATGTTCATGCGCATGAAACAAGAAGCGTGTTTAGTACCTATTTAAGAGAAAGGTCATCAGTTCAATTAAGTTACATAAACTTACTTTGTATAAAGATGATTAGTTCTGCACAGCTATGGTGGCAATTGCCTTCTAAGGTACACAATGTGCATTATCCTGAGTTCCCTCACTATAGGTAAGTACATTTGTGTTTCTTTTATTTGAATGCTACAAAAATTATATATATAGCGAGAGAGAGAGCGAGAGAGAGAGATTTTCTAAGTATTTTTCCGTTAATTTTTTGTACTGGGTGTAAGGCGGTACAAACATAACAAACCGCTTCGTACATCAAATGACCCTGAACTATTCGAAAATATAAATCACCTTACGTTTTCCAAGTATATGGCAGGTTTAAAAACAACAAAAATTTTCTATCTAATCGATCTAAAAACATCTGAAAGCTCTGCGTCGTTGCGAATATGGTACAATTATCACTCACACACAACACGTTACTCATAATAGTGATTTGTATTAATTGCATCCGAAACGTAGGAAGAACATCGCCAAGAAACCCGCAAACATTGAACTTATCGTATTGAGGATTTCGTTCAACAAATCTTGCCCGATCCGCAAAATGTCTACTAATAGCTAAATGAAAAAATCGCTTAAACACAATAGAACAATATTGAATTCATAATGTACATTCCTTATTTAGAGGATCGAATGTGGGCACTATTTTTTTCAATTGTTTTTGTTAATTATTTTTTTTGTAGTGATTACTTTTACATAGGGTAACCATCACCGATGAAATTAATAGCACATCCGATTAAATCAATAGATATCCTATATATCTTGACTTTGGCACCTCTTTATATTCTTCTTGCTCCTTTTACGGTTCGAATTATGAAGGCCGTTGAAAGTTGTCGCCGTGGACAAGGTCTCTCTTATGGGTAGAATAGGCTTAGCATATTGAAAACTCGGTCGTGGCACTGAACGATGTAGATTCTGTAGTTTTGAAATTTATATTTTATAAATAAAGAGATCAATTATTTCATTCTTAAAAGTACTATTTTTATTTATGTTTCATGCTGTGCTAAATTAATAACAATGTACTCTTTTTCGTTACGACTAAAGCCTCGTAACTTTTGAGGTCCCTACAGCAAGTAGGTAGCATCTATAATACCGTACCGTCAAACGTACCGACAATCGTTTTATCGCTGCTATCATGTACTGGAAGGAACCTAGACCATACGTTTCTATTTAGAATTACAGAATCTGAACGTTTCAACTGTTATATAACATCGGTTGGCTTTTGATGCACGAAAAACCTGCTGGATGTCTTCGGGCCATGCCTACGTACTGATTTCAGCAGGTGACTGCTCCTATATTTTTTTGTTGATTTGTTGGTCTATCAGTAATCATTGACTTGGTATAATACGTAGATCAAACATGCTTGACAATATGAGACCAAGGATTCTCAATTCAATAATGAATTCATTTCGTGAAAGGATTTTCGCTTTTTTACGTGTCTATATACAAATTACTCTAGTTCCACTTCTAGACAGTCAAAGATTAAATATTCTGAGATTAAGTAAGATAAAGTTATAGAGCAAGTAGCACATTGAGACTTAACATGTCGCTCTTACCTTTTAAATATCCCATTTTGATGCTTGATTGAGATATATATATCTCAATATAATATATATATATATTAATTCATTTAGATTTACTGGGCGAACCAAGAAAGAAACCACATAATCGAAAAGAGACCTGGCCGAGCTGTGAATGAACTCGTGCGAACACGTTGATGTGGCTATTTATTTGGCTCAACTTAGCTTGCTTCAATAGTATGCCTACTTACCTACCAAACTCAAATACTTCGTTTTGCCACAGAGCTATGTTTGGGCACTGGGTTTAATAGAGTTGAACTTGGACACCTGTTAAACTTAGAGATACATGGTGGTCTTGGTTCATATCGCTTATGGAAGCTAGCGGTCTGAGATAATACCTAATCTAGTGGGCGTAAAACATAAAAAGCACTGCAGTTTTGCAACAAGACATAACCATGCTTGGTTAGGTGCTGAAAGACGCCGCCCGGTGAAAGCCGCAGTAGCGCCGGATGTAATGCTCGAAAATCACCTAATTCAATGAAGTACATGATCGGTACGTAGTTAGCGAGCGATATATGAATTCACTGAAATATCATTTAACTGCATTGGTAGGACGTTGTATTAAACTGCTTTAGACAGGGAAACCGCGAGTATAACATTCCTCTTAAAGATCGAAAGGAATTTTAATTGGAAACTTGAGACAAGATACTTTGATCACATAATAAGCAAGGTCAACGATTTTTTTTACTTTTAATAAGTGTTGTTATAAGCTTTGCGCTGGGAGCCACACGTCTAAAAAAGAAAACGATGCTTCATAATAGTACTGGATGTGAAACCTCGAAAGCTAACCTAATGCTAAGCTAATGATAGCTAACCTACCTTGAACTTGCTAGCTAGAACCACTCCCTACCATGGGCGTTATATGGTACGTAGTTTACATGAAACGTAAAGGTAAATCACATGAACTGATCCTTGGATTACTTCGCATAACAACAATAGAAGTAATGTGTAAAAAAAATTCATAATAATACTAGTACGACAGTACAAGCTGGCTTGTAACGTCAAATCGTGAACAGATACGGAATAACGTAACGCATTAACGAGAAAATGGTACATAAATCGTTATTAAAAGATACTGTCAAAGCTGATTTAATCGTTCGGTCAGCTAGTTATAACAATCTGCCCACATTCAGTGAAAGCGTAACTTTTGCAAATATGGTACCTTTTTATTATTTATTATTATTATTATTAATATTAAAATAATGTACTATCTTTATTTTCGAGTTACATTCAAACCAAATAAATGTATATACAATATAGTTAGGCTGAAGTAATAAAGCTTGAAAAAATGTTGGAACACTGAATGTTTCCGATACTGAAATTAATTTCGTAAAATGGAATTACGCTTCTACGACAGACCGCGACCTCGTACTTATCATCAAAGTATCGATAAATCAAGAAAGTGTGATTAATTAATGTCACCCTTCAATCATCCGACAATGACCAACAATCCGCTGCAAAAACAACCTCCTTTCCATCGTCTAGCATGTCCGAACAATTTGAAAACAAAAAAACCCGTATAACAGAAGGTCGTTTCACTTGGACAATGTGGTGTATTGGAAAATGCAATATGGTCACCAAACATCACGCTTTTGACTCACAGCAGCCACTGCTGTTGTATTGAAATCTACTATATTTGTTACACCTTGTGGCGGAGTTCTGCTTTCTGCAATTTTCCGCGTTAATCAAAACATTTTTTGTTGCGACGTCTCATACTGAATAGCTCAAATTAGTTTTATCGCAGTGATCAAATATGCGATGAATTTGACTATATTATTTGTATATGTTTTTTGTTCTAAACTGTTGTACACGCATGGCGCTTCATGGACCTTTAAGCGAAACATTTTATTATACGTAAGTACACATGGGTATTGCTTACGCGGGTTGTTATTAGGATTCTTCGTTTACGTTACCCTGTTTATATTGATGATTTTTTTTTTATAATAGATAAAATCACATCGCGCGATTTTGTTTGCAGGTAATTCTTGATTTGCATTGTAATGCATTTTGTTTTAAATTAAAAAACAATTCCTAAGGAAACTCAACGACTTCTTTGCTTCAGAAGGTGAAAATGATCAAATCGTCAAGCGTTCTTCTTATCCTAGTATAGACTGTATATACTAGGATAAGGAGAACGCTTGACGATTTGCAGGCGATCTGAAGGAAGATCATTTTCGCACTGCTACTTTAGCGTTTTCAAGTAAGTGATATCTATTGCATTACATGTTTATATGATTCAAAGGTGGTAAATTCTTTACCTGGATTCAAATTATTGCTTGCCTCTAGAGACGTTTTGGGATTCACAGCCATTGATTCGATTAAATTTTTCTCAAATTCATCGCTTAATATCTGAAGGCTTTAAGGGTCACACGGAGTGGCTGTAGCATTTTTTTGCAATTGCTAAACTGCTTTCCTTTCTGTTAGAAACATTTTAATTTCGTTATTTTATCACAGCTGTACAAAGGGAACCTTTAACTGTTACGAAACATCGTAAACTTCACTTTGCCAGACGAGGTTAAACTGAAAAGATATGTAAACTGTAGATGTGAAAGATTCTGCATTTGGAACCTCTCATTCAGCCAACTTGGGCTGGGAAAATTTCTCTTGGGCTACCTACACGGAACTACGCTTTTGCTTCTGTAAGCGAAAACTTACTGACTGCCAAATGTCGCAGACAATGTAGGGAGCAGGGAAATTTGCCAGGTTTGTTAAGCGGTTGGTCAGTTCCGAACTTCAACTATCCCATAGGCCAAGTAATTTCCTGAAGCAGAAAGTGGTGCTCGGCTTGCAGGTCCAAGCCGATACAGTACAGGCCTCGACAAGGCTGATATAGACGCCAAGAGCCGCACCGGCTGAGTCACCCTCTGGCCCGAACTAGGAACTGCCGCGTTCCAACTACCCCAGCAAGTTTCTGCTAACCGAAATGGCAACGAGTATATACGCAGGAAAGCAGCTGTACAAAGTAGCATAGACTAGAGATACCTTTCGCATCTATTTCTCAACAACAACAATATTCTCTATATTAGTTTGTTCAAGTTTACATCTGACTAGGTTAGTGGTTCGTTGTCCTTCGGTTGACACACATTTACTTAATGCATAAAAGTATTCGTGCTGGGGACATGCACACGTGAGAATATCTCACGTGCAGGGGCAAACGTGGATGCTAACTACCTAAATAAAGGAAGCGGTTAAGTCAGCGACGGAGAAAGTCGATCCGGGCGAAAAGTCTAACTCGTTGTGACGCATTTCACATTTCCACTTGAAATAGAAGAATGCCGTTGAAGGAAACGTATATACATTTATAGATATAATACGAACTACAATGGATTTGCACATTTTTTGCGTAAAAATCCCTTTTTAAATCCAGCAGATCTTCACTAAGTAAAAGTAGTTTATAAAAAAGGAGTAATTGTGTTGTATTCATGAAAGTCATCTTCATTGGCCACGCTAAGTGGCAGCAGTTTTAGAAAACACGTTTGGCGTATGTACGAAAAGCAGAGGCGAACAGAGACGCTGTTTGGTTCTTCCATAATGGTCCGGAATGGGTTCAAGGTCGTTGAAAAGTACTCAGTATAACATGTTAAAAGCGCTCGTACTTCGACAATTTAGTGTTCTTATAATTTGTTTATGCTACTGCGTTGCCATATTTATGAAGGAATCGTCTGACTTGATTAAAATGTCGTTTGTTCGATCGAATCATCTCAAAAAAGATTTGTCTCTCGTGTCCAACTATGATAATTAGGTCTATCGTTGCAATTCAATAATTCCATAATTTAATAATCCAAAAGAACGGTTAAGTATGAAACGCTAGCCTTCGTTCAAGAGCATAATCGGTGTATGCTTCTCAATTAACCGCATACCAAACCTATTATATGGAAGAAACTGTATGAGTGCACATATAAAGGGTGGTGCATTCAAATTAGAAAAAACGTTAGTGGACTGTTGATCGTACTAGGTATGCGTTCATCCACTTTTCCTGGTACTGGACAAAAGCTAGTTGTTTCTAACTAAGACAAAGCAACATACCTGTCAAAACAAACGACAATGTGTCGTTTCCCGAATTCGGGAGAGGATCAACTCTTAGGGAGGGAACTCAACTGTTCTGCACTTCCACCAAAACTGAAGCTTTTCCTTTTTGCTTAAAATAGACAGTCTACGTTATTCCCAGTCTTAATGCGGCTTCTAAAAAGATTCGAAGAAGACTTTCATGAGACAAACTGGACGATCCTCAGTGAAGTTTAGATTTAACGGGCTTAAAGATTGATCAACATGGCTTTTCAAAAAAATCTTTTCGATCCTTCTTTTATTTTTTGGGCGCTTTGAGCCTGTGCATTTTGAAAACATTGACTTCAAATTTAAATCCGCTATTTTTTTTTGTATGTAGCATATTAAAGTAACACGTTAACGAATGTACCACCACCGTATCGCTTAGTGCACAGTTAGTACTTTTTTTAAATTTTTAAATTAAAAATTAAAGTTTAAAAAATTTAAATTACTAGTTAGTAATTTACGTTCCAAGTAAAAGCTATAGTCGTGGTGCATGATGGCTATATTAAATAACTAAGAATAATATGACCGACGGGAATAACTTTTAGCAAATATAAAACATTTGGTGAATGTTTCTATTTTCGTTTAAGTACAGGCTTAAAAACAAAGGATAAGAAAAATTAGGATTTCGCTACCTTGTATACATACGGTTGTGAACTTTACACATATATATATTAACCTAAGATCTGCAATTGTTGGTCACTGGTTTCGAATTAGACATAAATAGAAGCACATAAGTTTCTGCATCGCCGTTTGCCATTGAATAGCGGAATACATAGTGAAGGCCACAGCATCACTATGGTGGATACGGTGAAATTTATTGCCGTAAACTTCCGCGATGGGTCGCTTGGCTTCGGCTAGCATCCCGTTATCGTATCTACCCGGACAGCTAACCCCAGGCCTGCTTGTTTTGGAGTGGTAACTTGCCTTACATGAGATATACTTGTCCGTCTGAAGACTGACTATTTGAACGTGGTTTCCAGACGTTATCTTTCGGATCACGTAGTGCTCCTCGTCAAACAGCAGTTGCGGCGAGGCTAGAGGCTAGAGGTAACACGACGCACCGTACAGCCTTCATTTTTCGATGCTTTTGTACCATCACTTCGTTGTTGTTCCACGATACGGACCCTACGAACGAGCTGATTTAAAAATGACTTTTGTTTCATGCAGCTACTCCTGCTCCAGATGAGCTCCGGCCTATTGCACACAACGAAGAAGCTTCTACGTTGTTTTCGGAACACACGCTTCCCGCATCAGCTTACTCCCGAACAACACGCTCATCTACTAGCCTCTAATGATTACTAGGAAAAGTACTCCTGTTGAAGCTTGTCAGCTTGAAAGCCTGTAGCAACCTTGGTTAGTGGAAGTAAGGTGAATTACTATAACCGTCTGTAAAATATATAAAATTCAGACAGTCGAATAGGGATCAATCAGTTTTCACAAACGGTGTAACGTTGTTTTCTCTCGGCGGCCGATATACAATATACAAAAAAAGCCGAGAGGAGCGTTGTGAGTCTGTGAATTGTCGACAGTAGACGAACTCGACTTTCCTGGAGCATCGCAAGCTATCCAGCTCAAAGCTAGCTACATTTCGTTATCAGCGCATACAATCATGCTTTGCCCTCTCTAGGCTGACCTTTGGCTCCAAGCAAACGATGCCTGTCTTGTTCTTTGAAGTAAGAGTTCTCTGTCAACTTCGTCATCCAATAACCATAGCAGGGCGGGGGGGGGGGTCAACTTCGTTAACATCGACTGAAACTCTCTAATTATCTTTATTTTTTGCAGACAAAGTAACACGTCTCCGTTGGTTTCTGTGCCAGCTGTGATGTGAGCCTGTGATAGCTAAATGTTTCTGCATGTAGTTTACGTCAGTTCCTCATGAATCTTTGACCATGTAAGCTATAAAGTGCTACTCTAGAATTCAAACTACGTTTAAAAATTCTGGATTAGTACAATGTTTACCAAACTGCCAGAGAGTTTGCTGCCAAGTTAAAGAAAATGTCGTAAATCTTTAGGCTTACTACTACTATATGCGATATTGCTACACAATCTCAGTCTGACTTCCCTACGATTTAAAGTCACCAAAGTAACTAACTAAGGTTGTAGTAGGCTGTTAATTTTATAAATCAATCGTGCAATATTAACAAAATGCGGCTATCTCTCCTAATGGCGCAATAATGACATGTTACGCTACTAAGCTTCAGGGCACATAGGATGATCGTAAGCGTACGTCTTTCCGAATTAGAAGCCAGCCATCTAAACAATACCCGACGTAAAACTTAAAACATTTCTAGAATCCACTTCTTTACTATTGTGAAATAGCGGTATCATCATCCGGTATAATCAAATATAGTCCCGTAAATCTTTAATGCATTCACTATGACCGCTTAAACGGTCGCACATGGAGTCAAGCAACTAACCCTCCAATTACAGAGGTCTATATTATTTTCAATCAAACGGAATGTTTCGCTACTATAGAAGCTCTGCTAAGTCTGCTAGGTCCTCGCATATGATACCCTAAAATTTATTCATTAGGTTGGACTGTGATTTCTAATCTGTTTTTATAGGTAGTATCCTCAACTACTGATGTCCTTTTTACAAATGTTTCAACCTCCAAACCATCGGTAAATGCCGAATTTCAGTAGTTCTGTTATACGCGACCGTAGAGGGTACTTCAGGCCCCTCACGATGTGCATTTAGAGTGCGACTACCCGTTCGCGAACCTTAAAGCTTCCTTTAACTTCGAATCGTTTGCCAGTAGTCGACCAATTCCAAAAACCCTCAGGTCCGACCAGAAACAGGACGACAGTGAACACGTTAGCATAGTCCCCCCACGACGTCCACCATATTCACGCGATATTCAGACGATTCGAAAAGCTCATCAATATCTAGAGTCTCAAAGTGGACCACGAATTTCGCACGCTCAAATTCGCTCGGGTTCGATTGATTGATTGATTGATTCAGCTACTATGTACTTCACCGTCGTGATGCATGCACACATCCTTCTGAGGTAGATAAGCTTCATCAAGGGACTCAGACGGCTGTTTGTGCTACCTTCGAATGACTGCAGTCGGCATTTCATCGTAGCTCTGTTTTCATTACCACCAACGAACCGGCATCGACCGGTGTAAATATATGAAAGTCATGATCGTTTTGAGTTACATTTTCATAACTTCCCACAAGATTGGTGAGATAGTAATAAGTTTGATATAGATCGCATGAGAATAGCGTGCGTGTAAGAAATGATGGATGTTATGTCGTAGCATAGCGGTGGTCCATTTGTTGAAACAGGCAGTTTTGTTAAAGCTTGGACGCATCGGCGTTGACATCAGAAAACACATCGTGATCGTGAAAAAACACCAAAAAGCATCGACCATAAGGTTTCCCGACTTAAGAATCATCGATGATAGGCCGTCGTTAAGTAACGAACTTCTATGGTATCGTGTAAAGCTGTGTACATGAGTCTTATTGCCCAATATAAGAGACAGAGTCCTTATCTCGAAAACGATATTGGACTTGTGATAAAATATTACTCTTTACCAGACCGTTTGTTTACGTTGCACGATTCCACCCTATCGATGAGGTATCTGAAGCAATATTGAACACAGCGTAGCATTTTGTATATTTCATTTCGATTGTTTAGTTCAGCCCAGCGCTCTTTGTTACATGGGCTTGCTATAAGGGGGAGAACTGTTGCTGCGCAAAGCAGCGACTTCTTCAATCTGTCTATGTTGCGCACGGTCAACATTAGAAGTAGGGGCTTCTTCGTTATTGCGAAATTTCCTTGCTGGACTACCCTGAACTAGCTGTGCATGTGTACACTCCGTTAAAGAAGATAGATGGTAATAATCGCACAAGGCTGTATAGTAGTTTGCCAGTAAAGGGCAAAATAGTCTCTAGCCCCGTAGCGTGATCAGGAAACGGTGATTGTATCTAATTCAGAGACCCTGGGCTGCGCAGCCATCACGGATAATGCTTTTGGCTTACCTCGGATTTGGTTTCAAGTCGCCGTTGCATTTCCTCGTTAGCTCAACGTCTTTGATAGCGTCTAAACCGGTATAAGACTGAGCTATATAGGAGTAACTGAGTCTGCGTCCCATGACATCAAACTTTGGTTTTCGATCTTATTCACCCTCTACTCAGTGCTTGTAAGAAATAAAGGCAGTATCGGCCATAGCTCAAACCAAACGTAATTTATCCATGTATTGAAACGGAGCGCATGGGCCTGTGAGGTAGTTTGTGAACATGTCCAAATAAAACATACACTAAGTAGGGGAGCGGTCAGCTAATTCATGCAACATGTTATATATATATATATATATATATATATATATATATATAACGTGCAATAGCATTTCCTTCGCACTGGAGATTATAACGGACAATAAAAGATTGTTCGTTAGTTGAAATGGCCAGTCTCTAAACTAACATCTTTCTCATTAGACTGCGGATAAAATGTGCAAGTAAGTCTTCGTATTTGTAATGCAGTGTATAATAATTAGTAAACAAGTAATTGGGCAGTAAATAAAGTTCCTGCAGTACATGAAAGTTGGTGATCAACGTGTCTGTATAAATCAGATGGCTTTCATGACAATCCATACATCCACGTATTACCTTTATGATTTGATTTCGGATTGCCAATGCAGCCTGTGAACATCGTCAATCCCACGTCGTCTCCCGCACTAGTAAAGCTCTCCGTAATTTAGACAAGTTATGAATGGATACTAGCGCTCATATCTCCTGGCAACTGTCGTAAACACAGCTGCTTATACGGAACACAGACGCCGATTTCCAAATACACAGGCCATGGGCTTCTACATGGAGCTTTCATTAGAGATAGTACCCAAAAAAAGAGGTAGAAGACGGATGCGGCGGAAGCAGGCGCTTCATCACTCGGCCGGAAGAGCAGAATACTGATTAACAATGAGGCAATAAACACATAATGGCTAAGAAATAAATGGACATTTATTTAGATACAAATGAGGATAGTAAAACAACTTCAGCCCACAGCAGGTAAGCGAATAATAGCGATTTATAAACCAGCAGCGTACGCATATGCCAAGAGAACTTATTATTATTTCAATTACGGTTACCCATTATTGTCACTCCGTTATCTTCTAGTATTCTATTAGTAAACTAGGGTATCAATTTCGCGGCAGAATAACACACCGAAGACGTGTCTTCGGCACGCCGTTCGTATAAAAAGAAAGATATTATCTTAAATCGCATCTTGTTTCAGGTCTGTAAGTGTTTTTCTGGTAGGTTTTTGCGGCAGGAACCGGGATAGCGGATCCTCAGCTTTTCTAACCTGTTCTCCGATAGGTTTTTTTTTTATCTCTTCTCTCAAACCTTGACTCTCTTAGAGATGACAAACCTGCCCAATTGTTGGTGGTCAGGAACCATGTAATAGCTAATTAGAGCTAACGACTTTTTACGGCCCTTCACTGATTTCAGATTCACACAACAGATAATTATTCGAATACTTTTTTTAATATTCTACGAATGCTATAGCAGTAGAGTAAAAGATGCCACATGGGATCCTGTGTTGCTTATTGATATTGGGGCCAGAGACTAATATTAGCGACCGCTATAAACGGAAGCAAAGGTATGGGTTTGTTTTTTACCGCGACAGATGTAGAAGACCATACATATTAAATAGCCCTGCTTGGAGGTTAGCGGTGGCCAACTCGTATTACGCAACCTTTACAAACTATATCAGGTTGAGTATGCCCATGTTTGATATCCGCTGTCCCGTGTCGAACTCTTCTATTGACTTTTAAGCACGCCACTTGCGGCTTGTTAGGAAATTGTTCCACTTTCTTTTAGGTATTTTCCGTTTCGTAGATATTTGCGTTTCTAAATAGCTTTTTGAAGAGATTATCAGCGACACTGCATCCATGAGATCGTACATTGAAAACTGTGCACTTAAGAAAAATGGGAACGTAAATTTGAGTACACACCTTAGAAAAACTTTAAAAAGGTGAGTTTAGCGAGCGGAAACTATCGACGAATGTCATGGATATCCTTTGTGAAAGGTTAGTGTTAGTCTGTACACCTGTTCTAACTGCCGCACAGCTGTTATACCCATTAGGAGAAATATTTCAGGTTGTGAGTAAAGCATTAATGGAAGTTGGTCATTGTTCACGCGATTAAAATACCTTATTCTTGACCTTAGGTCTATTAGCTCATGTGTAATGATTAACTTAGGATTCAGAATTCTTCATATAAAATTGTATGGTATATAGCAGTAGCATAAGGTTGACAAATGCCTCATAAACGCATGTTACTGTTCAGACCTCTCAAGTAAAAACATGAATTATCATTTTGCTATCCAGGGTTCCCTTGCCATATGTTACCTTGTTTCCATTTCCTGGATTGTTTCCACAACATCGATATCGATTTCTCGCAATAATAGCATAGGTAACCATATCGTCAGCAGAATGCTCCGTATGATCGCACAAAGCAGCAGAAAAAGTTAAGGCTCCAGTGGACCGTGTAGCAGGGCTATACTCAGCTAAACAGACCCTTTGCCTGGTTAACAAGGCAATTTATGCTGAGGTTGTCGATCTCATAATGAATAGCAGAGAAAGTTCAAGAAATTATTGATATGAACAATATGCGAGTGCATTTAGTCTGATTTTCATCAAGTCTCAAAAAGAAACTGATTAATAGATATTTGTACATAAACTGAGATGGACAATTACCCTAAAAACATAAGAAATAACGTATAACATAGAAGTTCGGGGAAATCAATAATTTTGCTATAATACGTGCAAATAATCTCAGAAGAACATCAAAGCCAGGCCGTTGGTAGAATCGTGGGCAATTAGCCCCCTAGATCCTCCTCTGGCTAAAGCCAACGTCCAATTCATAGCAATGATTGTAAAATTCCCGTCTGAATAAACTTTCCTCCGCAACACCGAACAGGCACACGGAGGTCGTGGGTTCAATCGTCAGCAGATGTTCAATAATTAGAGTTCTTAATACCAGCTAAGTTCTTACTTATTTTCAAGTAGCGTGAGTATCTGCATGTCGAGTATGCAAAAATGACCCCCACCCGGTTACCCCCAGGCTGAATTGCCCGTTTCGAGGATGATGGCACTAGTGTTCAAGCAATTATCGAATACCTATGCTAAATTTAAGCCCGAATGATATAAGTAACTGTATTTGATTTGAAGTATTTTTAATAATGAAAATTTATTGATACCCAATGGTGTAGGAACTTAGCATGCAGTTAAGTCTACGATAACCACGATTCTATTGAAATATCTATGTAGCTACGATGTGAAGAATCTTTCTGCTGCAACAGCCACACTGACTAATAAAGTCGTAGGCATCGTATTAACTATACTAATGCATATATCTCAGAAGTGATTTTTCTGAAAGCTATATTTACATAATATAAGTAACAACCGTAGGTTTGCTTAATGAAATCTTTATGAGGAATTCCATGATTTAAATAAGATCTGCTAAGATTGCTCTCCTTTTCTTTTTTTTTTTTTTAGTTTTTTTTAATGCCTATTATCGGAAAGTGCCAAAACTCTTCGTTATGTTAGAGTATATAATCGTATGCAGCCTGAATAAAAATAAGTTGCAAGAAACAGGGTAATAAAAATCATACGTTAAGGAAAATGGACATATAATTTGTATAACTTGTGAATCTACAGTTCCAAAATGGTACTCGCAGGTCAACCGATAGCTGACCTGCGAGTACCATTAACCTGTCTGTTGTTCCTTCTTGGACGTATCAGGAAAACGCGCGACCTGTTCGAGGCCTAAAGCTCACATTTGAATGGAGCACCGGTCAAATAGAACAAGGTAGACGTGGCCAAACTATTCATTACTCATTGTTACCAGATTTAGCACCGCACGAGGTGGCCGGCAATCATCTTCTCTAGATCTGCAGGAGAAGCGAATAAGACTATACAAAACAGTGACGAGTATCCCAGAACTCAGATTCTAATTAAGTCGGTTTCTAGCCAAAAAACATTGTTACTTACACACACATGGAGACTAGTTGTTATCATCCTACAAGGCGAAGTTATATCGAGAAAAATCACTCTGTCGATAACAGCCAGCCTTATATAAAGCCATAAGACAACGCACCGAAGGTAACTCCACGTGCGCATTTATTCCATCCTTTGACAAACTAATTCATTACAAAACTACGATAGTGGACGTTGTCTACGAAAAAGAAGGGCGCGGAAACAACGAGGAAATAGGTCGGGGTTTTTGCTCGTGCCGCTACTGTTGCGTAACACTATTGACGGATCCCGAGCGTTACAGGGCGCTCAGTTCTAGTTCATCTGCAAAAAAGTCGCCTCTCAACGCTTTGCTTATAGTTATTCGGCATCAGAGTGACTGCTACAATTTCCCAGCAGTAACAATAGCATATGTATTTGTCCCACCTCGACTTACACATAAGAAGTTGTTAATCTGAGAGTTGATTCAAAACTTCTGCTTCTTCATCTGATACCTCTTTGTCGCGTTCTCTACTCGCTAAGAGCTTGTGCTAAAAAACGATAAGATCAACGTTCTAATTAATATATGGACAAAACCTTGTTTCCCAAGCATACTGACTTCCGGTAATTCTTTCAATTTCTGCTAAAAGCTGTTTTTTAAATCTGGGCGACAACATACCACGAACCACTTCATTTGTTCTGTTCGGTCCATGATAGTATAAATACAATGCTAAACAAGTTACGCACAAATACGTAATTAAGCCTACATTCAACATAGTGCCTTGACATTGTTTCACGTTACATTCGACCTGAAGGGCAGCTTGTTTCATCTCCCATGAACAATTTCAACAACCAGTCATCAGAATAACGGTTAGGAATAACTATCCAACATATCGTCACTATAACCATCACGATACCATTGCTACTACAAAAAAGTGACCTTTAAGCCGATCAGTTTCCCCCAGTTGGCCATGCTTCAAGAACATGACTTATTTATATTCATGAAAATATCTATGGTCTAAGTTCCATACTCTGTATGGAATGGAACCCAGAGAACGTATATATAACACATTCTCTGGGTTTTACCATCGTCACGTAATGGCACACGGTCGTGTACGGCCGAGACGTCCTCTAAAATGCTAATCCACAGTAATCACTAATTCGACTTGAAAAAAAAAAGCTTACGATTGAGGAGACAACGAAAACAAAAGGGTCTTCACTCAGTTGGTCGGGTCTTTGACAAACGACCGAAAATGAATTGGAACAATTATAGGCTTAACAATCAACTTTCTGTCGGCTGCACCGAGACCAATGCTACAGAAAAAGGGGTACGGATACACTTAATAACGAGGTTGCGTCCCTTTAGTGGCCCGTATTGCAGCATGCAATAAACAAAGTAGCATTGGGTTCGGCCACGTCCATTGGCGGTTTAATTCGCTATTCAAAAACTATTGGCCATAAAATGCTATTGAAGGAAAATAATATTGTAATAAAACATGTATATAAAAAAGCTTTTTGGCGAAACAGCTGTTGGGACAGTGAACTAAGATTGCATGGCTTAATAGCCACTGATCGCATCGAAATAGCTGTACATGGTATGCAGAAGATGAGAGATGTGTTGCTTTATCTTTAAAGCGGTTATTCCATGGTTTGTTCAGGCTCCGAGGTCTCTTCACAGACCTTACAATTAAACACAACAATAAACCTTGAATGAGCTAAAAAGGATCGTGAACTTCCCCGCCGAATTTCAAAATAGCGGAACTGTTCGTCAGCATTTTTAAATGTATTGTTGACTCAAATTATATGGCATCTCAAAATTAAAACTTTTTTTTTTAATGAAAATCAAGTAGTTACAGCATTGACAACCATATTAGATAGCTATTTGGTCTCAATTAACTCGGTACACGGCAAATCGTCTTTGGCAAAAAAAAATGTATTTGTTTAATCTAAATGCCGCCCGGCCGTGCCTAGGACCGAAAGCTCATTATTCCGTTATTTCAGATAGCCAGCAGATCTACTGAACTCGAGTCTGCTGGGGTGAACTTGCTGCGATGATCTATTCACGCCCCCCTTTTTCCCCGTAAGACGTTAAGGCTAGAGACACGTTTTCTAAATGAAATTAACATTGAATGTTTGATACTTAAGCAAGAGAACGAAAGATACATAAAAGCGACCAGACATATTTATTCGCACTGTATTACAATGCAGCACAGAGACACACTTTTCTATGTTTTACCCTGACGAGGACTCTTCGCTACCCCTAATTCATCACACTAGCCTATTTTTTTTCCAGCCCTAATTCTTCTACAAACCTAAACGGATTCTATTGTGACGTCAAATGTAGGGTTGGGCAGGAAGATGTTGATGTGTTACACGCATCGCAGTCGTCTTCCTGCTTCATAGAGCTGACGCCACGAAATTTGACATTTTTCTCAATCTAGATTGGCATGGTCAAGGATCGTTTTTCTATCCTGTGGGTATTTGCATCTGTACGCTATGATCCATCAAGGTTTATAGGTAGAGCTGCTCGGCTCTGTAAAGGCATATAATCAAGAATTTCGCTTTTGTCAAGATGTTAAAATCTACCGTTTATGGGTGCCCAAATCTTTGACGATGGAGACATGCGCAGGACACGTTCGACTTATTTAGCACTCGAAAATAGATTATTATAAAGCTAACCCAATAAGCTGTAGCATTCACCAGAAAAACCTAGCAAATTAGTGGCAAGCTCGTGAATAAACCCCGTTAGCAATAAATCATCTAAAATTGAGACACTGATTTGATCAATACATACATGTGTGTAGATAGTAAGTAGAAAATATGCTTTTGTTAAACGTATTTGCAATCCTAAGCCCAGCATGGGAAGATTTTAAGCATACTAGCAAATCTACCCTGAAAAAACGAAAAAGCAACGACGACAATTCCACAATCTTCAAATTTAAACAAAGGCGGTTTAAGGTTTGCCTAGCGCGAAATCGCTTTCACTGATTTCAACAGTACTTACATTACTCGAGCATCACCCCACTTACCGCTCGGTGTTTTCACACAGATATATATTTATATGTAGATTGCCTCGAGGGCAGGACATGTACGTCGAGGTCATCTTGAGCCTGCCGCATGGTGACTAGAAACGCGAAGTTGATGTCGAAGTAGAGAATCGTTTGAACTGGTGGCGTTCTGTTAGGCGTCGCTGAAAACCGCTATTATTAGTGCACAGAAAAGGTTATCATTATACATTAAATTGTTTGAATGCATTTGTGAACTAGCTAAGAAAAAAGAGTAAGTACAAGGAAGTTATCAATGATAAAGTCAAGTGTAGAAATTATAACAGCGGAATAGGTGGCAGCTGATAGTACCGAGTGTTGAAAAACAAGCAAGTTGGATGGACACGGCAGGATCTATTTGGAGACTGAAAAGTTCTCACGACCGTAATGCTTTTTTATTATTACCGTTACTTATTATCACAAGCAAAAGTGAACTATTCGACAAGTAAAATTATTAGTTGAAAAGCTGTTTTACTAGTATTGTGCATAATTTACAGTTGGTTCTTCGCAGACACGTTCATAGAGTAAGTTCCTTTCGATGGCATTGAAATCTTACGCGACGCTTTATTAAAATACGGACATTCACTTAACTCAACCTCAAAGCCACTCTCTATTCCAGTTATTTCAAAAGCAACGCTTAAACAATCCGTGAATCGTTAGGTCAATATACGTTAGATTTCATAGAATAAAAACATTATTACCATTTCAGGTCCTAGTTCTAAGGTTTCCTGTCATTTTTTATCACAGCCTAGATGAGATCTGATATTAACGTTCATTACCGTGCCCGACTGTACATAATAACTGCTAATGGCTATTCACTTTCTTGTCCATAAACGCTGTGTTCTGTTTAAATGTTTCGAGCGATCGTAGGTCTCCCCGCCGCAGATCCGGCCGCTACTTCGTGTGTACGCTGTGGATTAATCCTTTATAGACCTAGGAAGGCACGAAGCGACTTCAACCAGACGCCCAGGGAATGGGCTTGGCTCTTGAACTCGGCCGCGTTTTAGCGGTAGAGGACAACAAAAGCATGGACGCCGGCTGACCTAAAGTTAGTGCTAGACGGAATAGAGAATCCTTTGAACAGCACGCAAGTTCGCCGAAGATTAGAAGCCTCTCTAAAGAACCCTGTCCTATTCAGTTATATCGCCTGCAGTATTTACCAGCGTTTATCTGGAAGAGTGTGGCTGAGCGCCTGAGTCATTAACTCGTCAGTCAATCAAATCACAGATGTGTTCACAGACAATGTTACTACTGCTGTTGGTTCTGCTTGAGGCTTGTTGATACGCAAGGTAGAATAAAAATATTAACTCTACTTTTTTCACTATCGTCCCATAGCAAAGCCAGAGTTTCATGTAAAGTCTCGTATCTAAATAATTCAAAAGTTCCCACAGCAGCCTTCGCCCCGCGGCTTTTCTAGCCGATATTGGTAGAACCTACGTAAATAGTCGAAAGAGGGTTATAATGCTGACCGAAGTGCTCACGAAGTGCGCGTACTGCAGGCAGAGTTTCGATGTCTGTAAGAGGTTCTTTGTTCTCTGTGGAACAGATTTTCCGACAGATAAAAATCCATTTCCTTAGCAGCGTACGTTGCTAACTGTCCATAGATAGCCAGCTTTTGTTGATGCACTCGGCATGCTAAGAGGAACGACTGCAAAGTTTATCTTGGCAACGTACAATGTACGCATTTATGCATTCGGGGTGCCCTAATGCATTTTGCAACCTTCTAAAAGGTACACCGATAGGCCGCAAGCGAAAAAGTTGGAACGAACAGAGAGGTAGGTTGAGTTAAATTTGAGAAAAGCAGATTACGATTTTTACTATTCATGTCTTGAAGAAATCCTTTGGGTGCTTTGAAATTTCGTTACTACTACTACTTGTATGGATTGAGTAGATAGTTACTGCATATTCCTGGGTTGCCACCCGCTGGAAGAAGCGTGTATCATGCCGTTCACCTTAAAACACGTTCCAAGTTATACACAGAGGCGATACAATATCTGTCATCATAGCATCCCGTGACCTGTTAGTAAAACTATTAGATTATGTTAAGAGCTAATTATCTATTTGATAGAAAGTTATCTTGTTAATTAGTGGAAAGTTGCTAGAGTTAGCTAGTACGAATATAGTAGAATTTCGTCTTTATATACAATCAAACATTGAGAAATCACACATTCATCTACACGATTCAGATTCACATGGCATCTATTGGTTACAAACTTTTTTATAACACTGGTGATACGTTTATTGGTCCTTATTTTTTTTTGATAGTTTTTTGAAGGTGCTTTAAATATCAAATAGGGTCAATTTTTGTACGTCAATTCATTTGTCAAACAGTTCGCAGCGTAGAGGTAGATAGTAAGAATGAGAAAATTGGACTGGTGGCCGATAGTTTTCCCAATCGAACAAACGGATTTAGAGAACATTTTGTTGACACCTTTGACAACAACACTAATACGTGAAATACGTTTCCTTTTTAAGCTCGTCTGCACCTCGATTCCTTCGACTTGTTATTCTCTAAGCAAACATTGGCAAATTACGCTTCATCCTTCGTTTCGATCGAAGATAAATTAAATACCGAAGTTTTTTAAAGTGTACAGGACGCAAACAATTGCTCTGAAGTTGACAAATAACCTATCTCATTATTGTATAGACGTTTACGTAAAATGTTTAAGGCGTAACGTAATTAACTTGTTCGGATTTCACCGCTTCAACACGACCATGTGGTGGTAACCTTTGAAATCCTAAGCTAACAGCCACTTCAAACGCTGTGCTTAGTAGCAAAATTTTTGCTTCAAATTTAAAAAAAAGCATTGCTTTAAATAATGCCCCGAGTCCACACAAGAGTATATTTCATTTCATATTGTAGCTTAAATTATCGCGCTTATCTGCAAATTTGCAATGTAGAAGGTAACAAAACGGTTTCGTACTTTGTATAACATAGTTAACAATTATCAGTATCTACGGCTATCGCTGAATGCTACAATAGTTATGGAAAAGCGGCGTTATAAGGCCAAAAAGTTTCAACGATAATACTATAAGTAACTGAAGCGAGATAATTTGTAAGGCGCATATTTATTTGTCTGGTTAATGAGTAGGACTATAAAAAGGGATTGTGGGTCGAGTAAAACGACAACTCTAATTTATGTGTATCAATATTTTTTTTCCATTTTCTATAGCGAACCTTTGTGCAGACTACATTTATATAGTTCGTCACCTGATATTCAGACATATAGAGACATTATTTAAGATTCAAATTCACAAGATAAAAGCCAAAGCTCAAAGTCAGCATGTGAAAACTACCGCGAATAAGGGAGCTCGGGACGTTTTTGGCCGCTTTCATTTGGCGTCGCCTGCAAGGCCAGGTATGATTGACAAGCAGGCTTAACTTGGCGCTGATTTTGACCGTTGCCTAAGCATACTCAAAAAATGTCTAAAGCAGCACTTCTGCGGACGGAGTTTGTGGAAGCTTTACTGGGCAGATGCGCAAAAACAGCACGAAGAGCTCGCGTCGGGAAGAAACGTAGCTGTCCTACTGTGGTTTCTCTGCACGACGTATCTGTGTAAGGAACATTCTTCTCGCTAACGCTAACCGTGGACCTAGCCAAGACAGGAGGCCTATGTTTAAGCGTCGGCGTTTCACGGCGAAGTCAACTTTAAACGCGAAATGGAAAGCAGTTCTAGCAGTAATTCGGACTAGGGTTATCGGTATTGGACGACTTTGCTGAAGGCAGCGGCTTGGATTCTATTTGTTCAGGAAAAGTTCCAGACACATGTTAAAGCTTGCTATTAGTGGTGCCGCAAAGGAAGCTTCTCAAAAATGTATTTTAAAATTTATGTACGCACTTAGATCAAACAAGTCACTTACACACGTATTTTCTATTGACTTATGGTCGAAATCGATAGTTGTTTCTCTGATTTTAATCGCTCCCGTATCTACGGGGGCTACCAAACGGGTAGTTGCTCCATTTTCTGAAGACAGTTATTGTAGGAACCTTGAATCATGACCTATATTGCTGCCCTCTGCATGCACTGGGGTGGGCTTCAGTGCCTAAACTAAAGAAGCAATAATGATAAATAAAACCGAATATAGTGAGACTTTCGAAGTCTCACAATGAACCTAGGAAGGCAAGACTTTCTAAATCATGGGAGCGAATAATAATAGTTATGATTTGAAATTAGGCGAAACTTGTAAAGCCCTTGTTTGATAAGATGTCAGTTCATACGGACGATTTAATACCGTGTAACTAGTTAGCATACGCGTACGTTTCTTACGCGTATGGCGCAACAAAGCTCAAGTCAGCTCGAGAGAACTGTGAGTTTACACTAGAAATGGTGTAAAAATTGCATAGACATATAAAACGCTGCGCGGAATCGAGCGCCATGTTTTATTTATGAAAGATTTAATATGAAATAGTTTTTTTGCACGACTCGATTGAATCGTGCTGAATTTTGGGAGCGCGTTTCTGATGCTTTATAATACTGATTCCGTCTGATTGGCGTTTCAATTCGCGTGACTCAGATTGTGCAGCAGATATGACCCCCAGACAAAAGCTGCCCGACGTAATCGACCAAGTAATTACTAGACATGCGCAGCAAGGGCATGTGCTGCGCTTCCAAGAACCTTAACCACCGTCCGAATCAGTCCTGATCAGGTAACATGCAGCATGCGTATGAAAATAAAGACACGCGATTCTGCGGGCATATATAAATTTTCAACACGCTTCTCTTAGTAGCTGCTAGACGCGGTTATTTTCGTGTTGTACCATAATGGTAGTATATTCAAAACGGTCCGTGCCCTTCGATACATGGTCAGTTGCACTCTTAGTTAATATCGCTGCATGCCCTTTTTAAACGGCCTAGTCGACTCCGACAACCTATTTGAACAGAAAATTCGTACACGAATTCTCTGTGATGTTTGTTTGCCCCGATCATTTAAATCAGTGGTTAATAGGTGGCCAAACAGTTTTATCCATAAACAACGTTATTTGTTTTGCGGCAGATTTCAATTAGCAAATGCTGTCTATGCACATGGCCTTCAGCTTCTCGTACGCATTCACTTGTACGATATGAAATCGCTCCTTTGGGTAGGTGCTCTAGCATGTTAATTAGGTCGGCCTGAACCTTGTTTGTTAAATTTCCATTGCCCCGATGCGAACCATTCGTTATAGACTACTTCGATATCCTCATCCAAACAACGAGTAATATCCTTTTGGGCGGACCAGCGTACAAATATTTCACAGACAGACGACAACTGTCGAAGGCCACAGTTTTCGATGAAGGTTCTGAGCTCGAAAGTCACGAAAATTTTGAGAACGTGCCGAGATCAAAATCGCTTTAAAACCAGAGTTCCTGGAATAATCTCTTACTACCTGCTCAAAATCGGTGAACATGTTCGTCCTACTTCTAATCATTGCTCTTAGCTTGACAGCTTGGGCAATATGGTCCGCTTTACGGTACACGGAGGGCAAAAGTGTGGGCCGCGACCTGACTTCAGAATACTTGCCATGAATGTTCTTAAAATGTGTAGCGAGTGCTTATCTGATAGATCCTATAGGCAGTTCAAGGATGCCGGTTAGGAAAAGAAACAGTTCTTCTTCGAAAACTTGTTCGGGCCTAGGATCGACGGGTAGCCAATGAACAGGAGACAGACGCTGTTGTTGTGGAACGACGGGGCCATGAAGTAAAGTAGAAAACGAATGAGTAAGATCCGGTGCTAAACGAAATTTTACAACATATTTATGAAACTACTACACGTACTACTATATATAATACAGTCAAAATTACCGAAGACTCAGACTCGTTAATGAATTTCGTGTAACGATGTCAAGAATGTTCGTTAATGTTACTTTTCCTAGACAGACCAAATACGTCCACATGTGTCTCATAAGCGTTACCGATGCCCTGACATTTCATGTGACATAATGTCGAATAACGATTTCCACGTTACTATGGAAAGTTTCGTATAACTCACATATGACGCTCAATACTCTATAATGCAAGAGTACATGGTGATGGTACAATGGTAAAAAGGTCCACCAATAAATACAATAGTGACAAGCTGGACAGGTCATTCGACTTCAAACACATGACAGCTATATAACATAAAAGTTCAATAAATTAAAACGAAAGTACTGAAACAGTCTACAACAGTGGCAAGCGCAACGTTATATTTAGAATTCTTCCATGTTTGTATGCAGTTCTTCACGGTATCCGGCTGCCATTGCAGTGAGCCCGAAAGCAATTATCGCACCCTTAAACGGCGCAATGATCTCATGAGCATGAGTTTTATAAGCAGAATTCATCGACGGCCGCTGCAGATATCCCAGCAACAAGTGTCGTACCACCACTGGGAAGGGGGGTGAGGTTGTGCCGGCGAATGTTGCCCCTTGATTTCTCTTGCGCTCTGATGCCAGGGCTGACTGTACGTTGGACGAAGCAAGACTAATCTGTAGCTAGCTTCGTGTGTTTGTCATAGGAAGTGTTTAGCTATTATGAAGAGCATATAAGAAGAAACGCTTCCGGTTCCGTGTGGTAAATCCTAGCGTTAACGGCGTGTCCTCGATTAGGTTCTGTGCTTGGGCACACGATTTAACCAAGAACAGCTCCGATTCGCCGTTAATACGACCTAATACCAATCTAATACGTATTGCTTGATATTAGACGGTTTATCACCATAGAAACCTGCAAACATCAGTACCTAGCTAGGCTATTTGTCGTTTACTCATCGTTTCACAGAACTATGCGCTTAAACCTGTAATGACTAACCGTGTTATATAGTAGCAAACATGCTGCAGATAAGGATATTAAATATCCTTATCTGCTGCATTTTAAATAAAGTGAACCTAATAAACCCACTAGTAATTTAGATGGCTAGATCAGCTGCCGAGCGTATTTTAACGATTACTGTAGCTATGCTCCCCAAATCCTGGCCGCATGGTTGTATACAGTTCGTTGAGGATAAACAAAAACTTTTCATTCGATTTGTAGGCTCTGATTTGTTTCGCTGGCAATTGCCGGCCTCGGCTTACATGTTATTAATTCGGCCACTGCTATTGAAGAACGTTTTTCTTACAAGCAAACTATTCTATCTACCTCACTGTAATACGTACATAATGTAAATCGAACAGCCTATAGACGTGATGTCCGCATAATGTCTGTGAACAGCGGATGGCAACTGCTTTGCGCTGCGCCTGTTTGTCCTATCTGCTTTTGTCCGTCTTTTCACGCAGTACAAAGTAGAAATGCAAAGATAAGCACGCTCATGCAGCCACGTAAGAGGAACAAATTAGTGTCAACAATAACGCTCTTCAAAGGTGCCGTTTAAGGGTTTTTTTAAACGAATCGAGTGTTTTTCATCAATTCGTTGAAACGTGTATTTCCTACTTGAAACGTCAATTTGCCACTTTTTTCCTGGCTCCTCACCAAAGTAAGATATTGCAAATATTGTGAAATAGTGATACATAGATATTAAATTTAATGTTCACTGTTGTTTGGCCACTCACCATCTCCATTAAGTATTTATAATTTGGCTTAACGTTTAGAATAGCTAAAAACAGAATATACTTATATCATTATAAGGCTGGGACCTGTAGAGACAAATGTTTATATACTGTAGACGAAAGCCGCATGCGTTTACAATCTAAGTAGCACTTGGTTTGCAAGCTTCTGATTGTTTCATCGACGTTGGGCACTATACACGACGGCCATAAACCAAAACGTAAAAAGCAAAATTATTTTTCAAGGGCGGTATTATGGAGTTCAAGAAATTGGTCGTACGAAGTGGCCGGGCACTCGCGCTACATTTACGGTCGATTGCAGTTTAAGATAGTATGCTTGCGTGGGAAGTCCCGTCTTTGAAATTTTACACCTGTATTGCCGTTACGCATTCCATCGGACGGTTGGCCCCCCAGTGCGAGACCAAAAACCCAGACCACAGTGCGTCTCTGAGGTTATGAGGGAATTCTGTGTATTTTCGACTAAACCGGTCATTGCACCGCGTGTCCTTAATAATTGCACCACCAAGCAAAGAAGCTTGCTTAGGTAGAGCGCATGGGGGCCTTATCCAACCAATACACAATATGCGAGCGATTTAACAGAGAAGACCTACTCAAAATGAACGCACCTCGTAACATCGATATTGTGCTATTTATTCGTTCGACCATAACTGTCTTACAAGCTATATTACACTAAAATTAATTAACAGATTAATATATTCAGCACTCTGATATTAGAAGTGACTGATCCGAATCCCGCTGCTTCACTACATGCATGATCAGAGAAATATTATAATACTCAAATATGCCCTGAGTTAGTTTTCTGCCAATGGTATTAGGTCATTATGCTATCGGTTGTGTATTTAGTTACGCGTGTTTGTGATCGAAAACAGCAGACCAAGAACCAATATTGAGTGGTAAGTAAAGCAGCCTTTATGGATATAGCTTCATACGAGAGCGACTCTGAGATTTACGTTAAATGCATATCGGCCTTAGTTTAACTATTAGCTTGCAGGACCTGATCGGCGTGTCCAAATATTATATCCTATCATTGTTGCTCTTCCGGCGCAAAAATGTGTATGTTGCAACGACATCGGCCGTACTAATCCGGCCACGACCAATCCTAGCTCCGTGCAGCCCTTCGATCAAAGAGTCTCATGGGTACAGTCTCATATCTACGAATGATTATGAGTAGTAATAACGTGTACAAATAGGAACGAACCACGGCCAGTGGACACGTGTCACGTTTGATGAATTTTCGCTAATGGATTACCCTTACTAAAATATTTTAGATACTTGTCTCGTCGATTATCTTGTCAAAGCAAGTCGTATTTAACACTTAGAGGAAAAATGACAGCGGTATGGACAAAGTAAAACAGCCGTATGCCATTTGAATTAATGCGTAATAATTTTTCTGTTTTTTATTCTGACTTAGGACAAGATCTAATTATTAATATATTATAACAATTTGCTGACTGCCTCCTTGGTAGCTTCTGCTAACGTCTGCAGACGCTTCAATAGCGGAACTACACGAGTGTTGCACGACGGAAAAGCCCTTAGGGCCGGACGTAAACTCCAAGCACTTATCATTTAAACGAACCAAAGACAACATTGAAGCCCCCAACAAATAGAAGCCATCATATATTTTCAGCTATACACACAAAACCTGTGTGCTTGTATCGCATATGTCACATAATAATGGACTAGTTTGACCTTTTCGACAAGAGGTTCCGTACCCAGGAACTTTTATAATACACAGATAGCAGTCGCATTGAAAGCGCTGCATGGCAACGCGAACGAATACCATGTGTACCGGATAGGTTCCCTAGTCAGTGTTTACCTCTTCCGCACATGCACAAGCATCGCAAATGGTAATGCGTCAGCCGTATGTTATACCCGCGGCCGTTCTACATCACCTAACCAAATATGATTTCGCAGGCGTCCATAATATAATCGATTGTTCGAATAGCTGCCGTTCGAAAAACCGAAATAAAAGTCTTCGTCCATAATTTGGCAGATTTGGCCACGCAGCAAGACCGACACACAGCTAACGCAAAAAAAGCCTCACGTTTCCATACGTTTCTTTTTATGTGAGCCGTTATTACAATAGTACAGTCTTCGTAAGAAAGAGAACATAGGGCCAACTCTAGCATGTCACAACAGACGAAGCTTTGAAATAGATGGTGGAATCTTACTGCGTATGACATACGCTCGTTTGAAGTAGCCAAAGGATTACACCCAGTAACGCTGGTCAATTCTGCGAATCCAATCCAATCCGAGTAGTATAACACCTATAAAGGTCGCCAAATCGGACGATGGTTACCTAAAGCCACTTTCTTCACCAAAGCGTTGCAGTCGAGAAGACGCGAAACATTTTCGACAGCTAAGCGGAAAAATGGTTTTGCAGAAAACATTATTCGTCCAAACAGGAACACAGGGCAATTACATAACAAACGGAATATGCATTTTCACTAGCTTCGAATAGTTGCATCACATTCGGAGCATGGTAATGCGGCGACAGTCAATGGGGTGGCCGTAAAATGGGGTGAAATCCATACAGATGTACGCCGAAAAAATTTATCAAAAAACTAATCAGAAAAGCGACTGTTTTTACGTAGAAATGACAAGTAGGAGAAGCATACGCTGGAACTTCTCTGTTTGATTGGCTCAACTTTTCTCTTCCCTTTTGCTGTTAACAACGACCACTGTCGTACGTGTGTAAGTACCCTTAACTGTATAACATTTTTTTACGTATTACAGTTACGTATTCTACTAAAGCGATATATTGTATTTATCTTCGGAACGTTCAAGTCATCCTGCTAAAACTTTATCAAACATGTTTTGTCAGCAGTGTAAAATTCGCATAAAATATTAGAAACTAGCAAGCAAAGGACAATAGTACAAATTTTAGCTACTATTTCCCAATTCCATGCAGGCGTATTCAAGCCTGACTATATACAGGGTCGTATACTTCAGACATATGCGCATAATAGGTGTTGTAATCGGATTATGTTCGTGAGTACTTCGCTCATCTGTGACGCAAGTGATACTCTTTGAACCGACATACAATTACGGACCGCACACTATATAGGGTTCACTGTGTTAAACATACGTATTTTACCGATATTAGCATCCCCGCTTTGTACTGCCGAAATCGAGTATAGCGATGGCCAATAAGAACTAAGTTTGTCAAGCGGAACTACACTTCTTCAGACGTTTCTTTGTCATGAGCAATAGTAGCACAATATGTACGCTTCGCTTCCTTCAACCTTACCTTCTTTCAAGGGATTATCGGATCTCTCACCTAACAATAGACGGAGGCTTCTTGGGCCAAACTCCACTGGCCGTAACCTAGATCTTCCTTCAGTTACAAGATAATAAAAATATAAAGTGCAAAAAATAGGCCTGCTAAGAAACTTTTCAGAGTCAAAGGGAACTATCCAACCTGTCTGGTGTCTGTTGTCGAACCGGTTTCCGGACATCCTTTCTACTACAGAGATGGGAAAATGATACACATGTGTGTTATCGAGAAACATGATGAGGTACCTACACAATTACTCCTCTAGTTAGTAATAAAGAGAGCTTAGAAACATCTCATTCAAGGTATTTATTTTGTAATGCCTGCATATAGCTTAGACTAGATCAGGTTTACCAGAAATTCGCCATTACTCTAGGTAGCCTTACGTTAGCGAAGTGATGCGTGGTTATTAGGAAATTGTGTGCGAACTTAAATTAAGTGCGTACCGTAATTCTTTTATTTCAGGAAATTTCATTGTAGCTAGGGGATCAGCGACAAGGCAATGTATAATATTATCTGGCTGTGAGAATAATGCTCAGCGAAATACACACCTGAACCTCTAAAAATCCCAATGAAGACTTGTAACATATTTTATATCGGTGTTTCGGAGTAATCTTGGTCAGATAAGTGGGAAGCGATGTCTGGGTCCATCACACATCAAATCGACTTCACCATTTCGTAGGACCATGCGCTACACTCGTAGCAATAGGCTCTACCTACCGCCGTATCCATTTGCCCCGTTCACGTGTTAACTGCATGAATTGTCAGCAAACTTTTTTTCGGGACATCACAAGAATTACTAGTGAGGATAATAGCTTTAGGGCAAGTACATAATTAAGAATATTATCGTGGACCTCACTCATATCGAAACTGGGTCCAAAATGACGAAGACTGGAGTTTGGTCCTAATTATAATGAGTAGTTGTGTAGGCTTTCGGGCGGCCGTTATATAAGCAAACACGTGATAGGCGGTACAGCGCAAAGACAACCAGTCAAGAACAGACTCACGGGCAATCTACAAACTACATACAGTAACGATTATTCTTGCGCATAAAGCCAGCATTGCTCCACTATCACCCCTCGCCGTCCTGTTGGTTGGTCGCAATATGAATTGGAGTAATATCAATGGAGAACTTTTATGCGCGGGACGCGGCATCTAGAGGGCAGAAATCTATGCAACTAGTGTTTTTTTTGACATGTAAACACGTAGGTGACGTCCAGGATTGGCGACGCGTCCTTTCAATCAGGAGTATACATTAAAAAAGTCGACAGTTTCGAATGTTCTATGTTTCTGTGAGTCTGTGCCCACGCATTTGATTGACTTTTAAGTGTGCGTCAGTTGCGCTCAAGCCGGATTCAGCCCGAGATAGTTTTTGGGAAACTTCTTCGTTGGATTGGATTCAAAATTAATATGAATGTTACCACTGACATGTGTTAGGCCGAAACAGCGTTAGGCAACATTTAGTGTAGACAACATATACGTACGAGTGGGAGTATGGATCTATGGCGTCGTGTGGCACGACCTCTAGAGCTACTTTTACGCACGCGTGACATCGTGCCTATGTACGTTTACTCATGGAATTGATCATCTTTTCACGATAATTATATTCTCGATTAAATCAAAAACTTAGTTTTTGTTCGTTACTTTATAACAGAGTCCACTTTTGGGACATTTACGCCAGGCTGTGCTGTGCTTCGTTTTTAATGCCCAAGTAGCACTGGTGCCTGTACATGACACAAGGAAAGCTCAATTCCGAATTGAGCCAATCTAGCAGGCTTTTGAAACAGAATTTCGCTAGCGTCTGTCAACTCCAAAAAAAAGTTTGGCTTGTCTTCCAATAATAAGAAAATCGGTAATTTATAAATTAAAATAAAACCAATTTTCTTTAAAGTAAACAGCATCTTTGTCGACACGCGTTTTTGTTTATTCAGTTTGCTTCACCTCCTGCGTAACAATGTTTATTTCAGCCTGTATCGATTTTTAGTGCGATACTCGCTACTATCGTATCGCATCGAAAAGCACTTAAGTAAGTTTCATGTATAGATAGTACTTAAAAAAGGCGAAGACCATGGTTACGCGTGGACTGGTAGATCGGCGGGGCTAACTTAATATCCTTATCAATAGGTACTCGCTATACGTGTAGATATGCCCGGAATTGCCCAAACCATCAATGAAATATCGAGTCGACCGTACTCGCTTGATGTATGATAGATGTCAGCTGCAGTTCTCGTGATAGCGCAGTGCTTAACGCTAAACATGTAATGGCCTAGATTCTAATTCATCCCGTTTCATGCTGCCAGAAGTCAGCCGGTTGCAGTAATGTCTGACAGCTTGAATAACATACGAAAAACAAAGAGAAAGTAAAAAAACTATCCTCTCACTACCGCACGATTAGGACGGCGCACTGGTCAACTCTAGAAACGGTTCCTTTGCTCCAGAATGCAAATATCATGTCCTCTATTTTAAGTCCTCCATTTTAAAACTTCATACCACTGTCGTTTGCCTTCGTGATCCGGCTCGAATCTTCAACTGCCCTTGTAATCATATCCGTAATGGTGACTACTAGCACCGCTGAATGAGACGTGGTCTTTGGTGCCGCCATTGCCTGACGGGTACACGTTTCTAGGCCTATACATGGTACTCTATTCGAATTTCGATTCGTGGGTTTGTACGACCATTTTTATCCTGATCTTTTTCAAGTGGCGTCTGATTTCGTCCTGAGACGATGCATTCAGGCTATACGCTGATAGTTGCAGTGGCTCAGTGATTACTTCTGGCTCAGATGTAAGTGCTGACGCAGCGACAGCAAGCAGTCGTAGCTGGGTTGTTGCTGCTTCCGAATAGTTTTAATGCGCGAGCTGCAAAAGAAGCGCAGGAAAAAATGGACCTACGTACAAGTCGTACGTACAAGCTGGCTGGATAATACACGTCCTTGACGATCGCTTTTGTAACGATAATTTTTACGTAGACTTTTACGGTTCGCGGCTGTAACACTGCAGCAAAAAGCGCCCACGACCCAAATTCCCACCGCAATAGGTCGACTGCACTTCATACTTGGCTCCTGCGATTGCTTGCATCACCTTCGTTTACCAGATAAAAGGCGTAGAATGTTGTTTTATTCGAAAATTACTTCTTGACCTAACCAAAAACACTCAGCCGTCAAGCAGCTGGAGCTAGAACAGGCACGTTTGCGACACGAACACGTTACAATCCCAATGGAATTTTTGGCACTCATCAATCAGATAGTGTTGCTTACTTTCAGCTGTTCAGGCAGTTATACCATGGTTTGTATTTGTTCGGCCAATTAGAATAGTTGTATATACAGCGAGCCGACATGAAACGGAAGTGCAAGGCTTATTGGTGAGAAGTAAAAGGTGCGAAACGAGGAGAACTTCAGTAGAGGGCATAACGTGCATGGTCTTCACCGTGCCACGGTACGACAACCTACTGTCGACACAAGTCACCATATACCTTATCAATCAGCAAACGTAAGCTAATACAGATAATTCTCAATGTATGGTATAGTTCATTATATCGTGTTGTGTGTGCCCGAATTACAAAAAGCGTATTCGTTTATACGAATCCTCTTGTATCTGGTATTCCGTCACAGTTTCCTTCATCTGTCACAAGCGAATATTATGAGTCGGCACGTTTTTATGTTTTAGCTTGGCCGACACTTCGTGAACTCGCAAACAATAACGATACCAACGGCACCATCCGAAGCGGTTACGCTATTTGAAATTAGGGGGCGATGCAGATAAACGACACAAATCTCTTCTGCAGTGAAGTTACTGTAACGCTGGACAATATGGCGTACTAACACGCAGCGAATGCAGAAGGTTCATTCATTTATATTTAACGAGCCCACCTCTGTTTCCCTTCGCAACGTCGCCGGATTATTCATCTGTGGCCTTTGCCGCCAACCCTCATTATCCTACGCTAGATTTTGTTTTTAGATGTTGTTGCTAAATATTAGCTTAAGACAAATTCTACTGGGTGACGTTCTTTACATGGATGGGATAGGAGGAAATAACACCAATTTTCACTGAATTTCAGTTAACCTTTCGACGGCTCTCCGCTAAGTAATTTAAATTTGAGGAAATCCAAATTTTTTTGGTATCTTGTGGGTTAGCTTGGTATCGTCTTACTGGCTCTTTTACTGCTGAGCAACATTCAAATGAGTGTGAAATGAATAGATCCTGCTTACTGCTAGGATTACAAAACTAGAAAGGCCGCATCGTTTAGCTGCCATAAAATAACTGTAAAGTGATCTTTACGTGGCTGCTTAGATTAAATTTAGCACCTGAGTGCTCAATTTTCGTTCGCGTTAATATCTAATTCTATGATCTCTGTAATCCAGATCAAGTGACGATTACTGATTGATCAATGCAGGGTTTGATTTAAGGCGAAACTGTTTGACAGCTCGTTGTCAGGATCAAGCTTGCTATCTCATCTATCAAACTAATATAATGTAAGCCACAGTCAATTAAAATGATTGCTGCAATCCTAATATGTCGTATCTCTGTACGAAGGGGTGTCTTCAAGGAAGAGAAACACATTATGTATCTTCAAGTTGTTCAACTACGAATGTTTGGCACAATTAGCTTACCATAGCCAAATAACGTTCTACACGACATTGGAAGAGTACTCTTTTCAATATGTATAGTAGACGTTGATTACGGAATGCTTACGTCAAATAGCGATCAGGATATTGCCCGGTCACAACCGCTCCGTCCACTTCCTCGAGCATAAGTGAATTATCGTAGTGCGAATCCTACAGTGTTTCTACATGATATAGTAGATCGCAGATTGGTTTTTGTTGCACGAATTTGATCGCTCTTTTGTCAGGTAGTTGAACGGAGCTGGGCCTGCGACGTAGACACTACAAGGTGGCGCCACCTCTGAATAAACGGGCGGACAACTTGAAGTTATAGAAGGCTACAATACTGAATAACAATTTTATCGGATTGTCGAGAGCAAAGTTGAGTTGAGGGCAGTTGAGTAGTTAAGATTTCTTGGAGAGACGATGGCTGTGCTGAAAGAAAAGATCTTTTTTATTTTGTCTAATTAAGTAAAAGCAAACATCAAATCGTCTCTTCGTAAACGCGACGTTAGCTTTTCTGAATATTAGCGTCCCTGTTGATCATCGCTGTCACCATTATTGTTTATCACATTTGGAAATTTTAAAAATTTGGGCTATTGCTTCTCAGTTCTATACGTGCAGTCTGACTGCGCGCCAATATTACTTTCGTCTGCTATATAGGTAACAATATGTATTTTTGTATGTGCATTATACATAGCTCAAAATTACTAGCAGCTACTACGTCTGTGGGAGCCATGCGAAGGCCCAGCGTAAAGAAATAACCATAATCATGTTAATAAATAGGAACACTACGAGGCGGGGCTCGAGTACCTGTCATGACACATGTGGCAAGGGCATCCGTCACCCATATGATTCACTCGACTGTAACGCGACAACACAGGTGTTTTAAGTTTCTGAATGGAAAACGCATGGGAATCGAAATGTAACAAGCCCCACTGTTGAATAGCTAGCGTAACACAAGAATCGTTGTGGTATCTTCGAACTTTTTATTGGAAATCTAACTTCTTCGTAAATCTATTTACCCCGACCTATCCATAACATAAACAATTATTTTGCTAAAGTGCTGTAGTACAATTTTCTTTTGGATCGCAAGATACCTAGCTCATAGTCTGATCTAAAAAGACAGGCAAACTATAAGATTATATGGGATAATTAACTCGCATGTATTATGACTAATCGGTGTCTGCAATATGTCCTGTAAGTACGGAATCCCGCTTGTTCATATATATATATATATATATATATATATAGTTTTTATTTATTCCGGTAAAATTATATGAAGAAATAGCACGACCAACAACTTGTCGGCAGTGACGTTTCGGACACTGGCTATTATTACAATTTGGATGCAACCTTGTTAATGGCCACGACGGAGACTCAACTTTTAATAGGGACTTTGGTCTAACTATAGATCTGTTTTTCCTATGCTGACAGACAGATCTTGATTTAACTCGGGTTTACCATCCGTCCGTCTAGCGCGCTGCTTCAGTCGTACGAAATAAAGCTTTTGAGAAGGATTTTCAGACTAGCTGGCTTTGCCAGGAACGCCCCTTATCGGGGTCTGGTCGGGCTAAGTTCCCAAGGTTAAGCAAGCTGACATGAGCGCGGAACGGTTTGACGGGCTTGAACGAAGACAAAGACAAGAGACCGGGAGGGAAACAGCAGAATACGGGATTTTATGGGTGGCCCCAAAAAACGGCGGAGGACAGGATGTGTTTTGATCCCAGAGATGCCCTGTCAGCGTTTGCTCCACAAAAGACACACGCAGCGTTCTCTTCCATCACCTGTAGTTCTTATTTCTGCTCGCCCCGTAGCATTGGCTTAAGCTAACGGTGATCCGATGGGATTAACTGCGCATATGGCATGCTGAGTTGTACGAACAGAGCCGATTATGGGCCCTCTTAAGTGAAACAACGACAATGACCACGTACGAAGTTCTTTACGATACAAAGCTGAAACGACGGAATTTGTCCAACCTGCTGGACTGTCCTCCTCAGTTGCCTTTGACATCCTCGTATTGAAGGTGCGCGGGCTACCATAACCCATTTTTCTGTTAATTTGTTTAGTTACAATTTCAAAGATATGAAATTTACTCTTCAACCGAGCAGTTTACAACATGTGCAAAGGTATAGCCGATTTGCCGCATTCGGCTAGATTAGCTTGTTACAGAAGTCGTGTCTTTGATTTTTTATCGCTTTTTTAATATTTTTCCTAGTAACCACGTGTCAGATACTACTTAGCAATTTTTCGGTTAGATCGCATCGCAGAATACATTATTTTTGACCGCATACTCTATGTGACATTTGTTCCTATACTAAAAAAATGCGGAACTGGCCTACTGGTAAGGACCCTACTGCTAAAAGGTTTATCCCCCACAAAAAGCCCTCTTTAAAAATAGCCCAAGGCCATCATTGACCAATCCAAAAATCGATTAAGAATGGGGTTCGTAAACTCTGCAAGCTATGTTTAAACAGTTGTTTCAACTAGTAGAGCTTCGATTGTTAGGCTTACGTACAGTTATGACCCCACTCACAGAAACACAAATAACAACTCTCGAAAGTTTTGTAATTTGCCAAAAGTGTTTTGGCGTTGTTGACTAAATAGAGAGCAACGGTAAATAGTGAGAGTGATAATACGCAGCCGAGCATGATCTCTGCCGGTTTGAGGGGTCAATAAAATTTAAGGAACAGTCTCTGTAAACTAATACAGAGCTAAAATCTATGATAGTATCGAATTCTATGATTCGCACTTCAAGGCGGTCCATATCTGCTTGACGACAACGACGATCGACAAAGGCATTGATCTTCGATGATTTCAGTTTTTGTTTCATCTATGACATTCTACACGTCTACGAAGTTCTCTTCGGAGATTTTTCGCAAAAAAAAAGGTATTCCATACTCTGCATTATGAACAGTCGGTGACCGTGTATTCTAAACAGGGCGTTTCTGTGTTAGAACATTATTGTATAATAACCTGAACGGTAGCCAGCAACCGGTCGAAGGGCTTTACGTCTGAGAGATTGTTGGCAAAAATATGAAGCTGGCTTGGATATTCATCATATTACATAGATACGATTGTTTTTAGTGGCTCTCAGTGTTTTTGGGTTAACGTTTGGGTAACGCCGCGTAACGACTGTGTGCCAGATAAGACGACAGAACTATTTTTTTAACGATATTAGATATCTTTCAGGAAACGTAGTGATGGCCAGCTTTATTTCTTTCATAATGTTTTGTTAATGATTCAAATTTTTGAGATACAATGTATTTTTGCATCTCGAAAGCTATCTTGTCCGAGTCGTTTAAAGCACAGGGGACTCACCTACTGGTCAAGCTCTTTTCTTCGTTCTTAGAACTATCGCGGGCTAGTGCCTCGCCGTATGAAGCGGCTCGTAGTTAATTGATGTAATTTTTATGTAGTGTCTTTTCGAGTAGGGTTGAGATAATTTGGCGCTCATTTTGTATTGGTACTTCACTTCCTGACAGACCCGTTACATGCCGTGCATGTGACTTATACATACAGGTAGAGTTCGACGTGATTTTGTCTTAATACTGATTTGTAACTGTTAATTAGGCCTTTGTAAATCTTCATAATAATGTTTCTATCCAGGACCCATTTGTGCTTTTCGCTGGTAAGCTTCTTAACATCATTGAAAGCCTGCTTGGTGAATCTTCGCTCCGTTCGGTCCGTTTTAACTCTTTTAGCTTAAGCAGATCCTAATTATACTACATAGTACTATTTCAGCTACACGATCTCTAGTTATTTGTACGAATAACGATATCTCTGAAGAAAATCATCGATTGTTCCTATCTTCTCGTGAAGGATGCCTTTATCGGGTAGGCGTATTTCGGTATAAGCGGAACACGGCAATATTTGTAGCAGCACTCTAGACTAGCGATTGGTTAAGTAACGGCAAATTCTGCTGAGATTACCTCGACGCAACGATGATGGCATTGATCGTAATCTCTACAAATGTTCTCGTTACAGATCCCACGCTAGCTATACAGTGTTAGAATTTTTCCTTAGAAATTAATTAGGATTTAGCCATACATTTTCAACAGGTAACGTGACTGTGCAGAGTATTCTTGACTCTTGTCAGTTAGGTGAACGCGCCACGCCATAAGCTCTATGGGCACGATGCCGGCTATTGGGATTTGCTGATTCCAATCAGTGCGTCAAGAAATACACGCTACATATTTGGCGACGCGCGCCTATTAAACAGTATGGCGGAGGGTGATCGAGCTCTAGAGACGCTGCTCTAAATCCTTGTCGGCATTTTCGCCGACTGCAAAATTTGCGAAAAACATGTATGTGTGATGTTCGCTAACGTGCTAAAGATAAAAAAAATTAAACAAAAAAAAACAAAAATATTGGATAAAATTAAGTGGAGTTGTTTTTGAAGATTGCATACCATATCAGATCAATGATATTGGGCGATGAAATTGCCTGGATGCAACTGCTCTTGCCGCTTAAGCACAATTATGATTTCGCTGTATATAAGTCTGAACGCATTTTTATTTCGGCTTTTGCACCCGATATCGCCGTTAGACGTTCTAGCCGACGGCTGGCTGGCTGGCTGGCAGGCAGGCATGATCTCAGCACGAACCTAGACCATAAGATGTCGTTAAGATTAGCAGACAAATACGTTTCCCACTAGGTTATCACGGGGACCTCTGCTCATAGTCTAGAATTTTTGTCTACGAGCGAAAAAAAAAAAAAAAAGAAACGACCTATAGTAGGCCTGACCCTTTCTGGTCTAGCAGAATTTTTTTCTCGTATAGATTTTTCCAACAGCGGACTAATCAACGTATTATACGCAAAATACTGTTAGTTTCGGGTGCAATTTCCTTTGAAACTTGTGGTAGTTATGATCCATCACTCTACTGATCACGTTCTTCTACTGTTGCTGATTGAATTATGCAAATTTCATGCAAAAATCGAGACTGTCATCGAAACAGCTTGGTTAAGGGAAGCTCGAAGATTGCTCGATCATGAAGCTCTGCATTATTATAGATAGTAAATTTACTCACAACAGTGATTTCATTCTTCGAAACGTTTCCTTCCGGTTGTTTTCTTCAAGATGTGGCACATTTAAATAATAGGCGTTTTCTTAAGCAGTGACCTATCTTTGTCCGGTGACTAATTAAATTACAAGCGTTAACGCGAAAAGTGTAGTTAATATTTAACGTCTATTGACATAATGTTATTATTTGGTCGGCACATTCGAGGCCAAAACACGGTCAGTTTGTATACGCTCCAATTATCCTTATTGACTGTCAACTTCGTTCTATCTATCTTTTCTCGTTAATTATAACTGAATTATCGGATATAGGATGTTAAAACATTTCGAACCTAGTTATAAGATAAAATCATATATATTCATCCCTATAGTATGTACGCATACATTTGACTTGATTCTAAGACATGCTCCATGTACATCGTACAAGGATCGTGCAATCCGACGATATGACCCGACCACATAGCTATGTATCGGATGTATTCTCAGAAAACGAAAAAAAAATAAAACGATATCAATCAAGGCGACCTAACGGTTTACCGTTATCTTTACTAGATTCGTTCGCCATTAAATAATACGGAGCCATCTTCGACAACCCATTGCTAGGTCCTGCCCCGCTCGATCTCGACCAATTGCGCTAGTGTGTGTAGATAACCCGATAAAAAAACATCACTTGCAGCGTAGCGAACTGTAAGTGTTTGTTCGAATCAGCAACGAATATCGTCGGCTAAATAGTCATATCGATCCACAATCTACCATTGTTCCAGGAGAGTACTTGGCAGTAGGGTGTTCGAACTGCTGACTTGAAAAGTGGAATATAAAGAACAGAAGTCGAAGAAGAAAGAAAGCTACGATAAGGGGCGAAAAAAATGGCCTGGATGCCCCGGCCTGCACTACTGTATCAAAGGAGATAATCAAGGGGTCAGAAAACAACGCGAAATTTAGTTAGAAATGAGCTGACAGTTACTAATTAATAATAACATCTGCTAAGCAACATACATTGGCTCACCTTATGAAGGAGCGGGCCTGAACATTGTCATCGACTTTAATAATGATTGAAAACTCTATAATCGTTAATTAAATATTGTTAAATTTTCTATTTGTTAATGTTTGTAGTAAATCCATCCGCCCTCTAATAGGAGATCAAGATTAGGCTCTACATAATCAAAACACTAGAGATTTCAATTAGTTAAGAGACTGTTTGTCGGCAAAAAAAAAAGGCACACTAAGCTCGTTGCGAGTACTGGCTGTATAAATTGTGTAGATATCGGCATAAACGACGACATGAATTCATTTATATTCGAGTGATGAACCACAAGGTAAGCATTTTCAACGTACCTTTCTTCTTCTAGCTATAGAATGTTGGTTGCGTTTATTCTGCCCTTGTTGGGCTCTGCTGTCGAGTTCAGCACACCGCCTAGCCCAGGAACGACGTGTGTGTTGCTTGGTATAAACATACTTATGATATGATTGATTTAAAGTCGTATTGATCAACGTATAGTGACTGCATTATTCTGTCATACGTTTCTCGCATGTTTCTACTTTGTGATTACCAGGTGCCATTGACAATATGGTTCGAATAGGTTGGTCGTGGGAAGGCCAAAGCCTGTGGCTTCTTTTGCCATATATGTGTAGACAATGGAAGTTAACTGATTCTCTATAAAACAACTTTAAGGCATGATTTTAAAATGACTTTAAGGCGTATGTAAAATAAGCGTGTGTGTGCTGATTATTGTAGAGAAAGGTCACGATCGAAATGCGGCGTGAACAAAAAACTATTATTAATAATTGGTACGTAAATTTGAGAAGCCTTGGCGGGCTGTTCGTCAGGATGGGCGTACGTTCATCTGTTAGTGTTAGTATTAGACGAACCACGGTGTGTCGTCTTTCGAATTCGAATGAAGATCAGCTATTGCCTTGTGCAATTTTTCCGCGACAGACAAGTCTTCGTCAAGATTAGACACCTATTTTTTCGCCCGAAATCGATGGTTTACATTTCCGGTTTCCAGGCTGGCTGTTTCTAGAAAAGCCCATGGATATACAAACCAAACGATGTTCAACCGAATTTAAAGGATTCAAAAAGTCATTTTTGATATATAAATGCTTATACCACGGAAATTAATGGCCACTTTAGAGAGAAGGATATCAGACAATTGGATCGTCTAGATAGGCCTCAACTTTTTTGCACCTTTTTAGTTTTTGGCCATTCTAAGGTCCTAACATGTTTGGGACTTCTGGCCTGCCATCAATCCAAAATATCGTTAGAATTTGTCGTATGTGGTGTATTTGACCAATACTTTACACCTAGGGACAAAGAACGATTGTTATTAAAATACTACTACGAAGGAATACGTTTGGAAGGAATGGCCAGTTAGTGATTTAAATGGCGAACTAACTATGTAATTCCGGTAAGGGGGATTACATGGAAAATATATGATCATCGGAAATGTACTGAAAGAATTGTTGCTAGAACTTCAATAATGCTGCTTACGAAAATAAAACAAATCAACACTGAAACGTCTACATAGAAAAATACATGTACCATCTAAAATTTACTGAATAATTTCCTAAAAAAATCATCAAACTCCCACTTTAAGTAGCGATATTAGAAAAATAAATTGTTTATGGCGTTTAAAGTCAACGTCTCACAGCTTAGTTTTACGTACACGGAAAACTGACGGAACGTATGAGTCAAATACAAGCTCAGCTCCACGAGGAACTAATACACCATAAATAATTTTCACAAACCTTTATTTGCCTTGTTTGACTAGACATAAATATACATACATATAAAGCAGTTTGATAAGAATAACTTAATAGACCTAATCTAACCAACATCGTTGTAGTGCAATGGACGTTCTGTCATGATTCTGACCGCCGTTTACACGCCGCACTGAATTCTTTCTACACTTCGCGGTCTTCAGCGACGCAATGCTTTTACAACCTCTGGGGCAGCCTTCTCCAAATTATTTGTGACCACTTGGAAAAGATCCATCAGGGCGGGTACTAGATCATCGCTGTACGGCTTCTTGGTCTCCTTGAGTACGCGCACATCCCGAGCGCTCATAGCCAAATCCTCACCATCAGCGGCGCGAGATTGTTGATCATTCCGTTCACCGTAATATTCCTTATTGTTGGTGTTGTCCTGTTGAGGTCGTGCCCCAATAGCACCGGGAGCGACGTGACCAGTATGGACTGCGCCGATCCTCTGGGCAGGAGCTCCGGCGCTGTGTTTGTTCTGTTCGTTAAGGTATTGTTGCTGAGCCTGTTGAACCTTCTGGTAGATGAGTGCCTGAGCGTCATTGAACGTTGGTAGGGTGGGGTACGTATCGCCAATACGATTTGAAAAGTAACCAGAATTGTAGAGGTCGGGTGAATAGCGGAACATGCCGAGACCAGTCGCAAGGAGTCCGGCCATGCCGCCAAGAAACACCACAGATCCCATAGCTGCACCTGCCGCGGCCAGTGCTTTGCCAACAGCAAATACGTCCATACGAAGCGATTTGGAGAGTTCCTTCGCAACTTTGGTTGAGGCCCGCGCAATTTCTGTCATATTGACGGACCGGTAGAATTTACCAAGGCTAGGCATTCCTGACACCGTATTTGTGATTTGTTTGATCGAATCTCGTAAGCCACGCTCTTCGATGTTATTTTCCTGCGCCGTCACCACTATTACGGATCCTAGGACAAGCGCCCAATATAATCCACTCTGAAAGATCAACATCATGATGATGATGCTTTGCTCCTATTCTTGCCTGCGAACTCTTCAATTCTATTCCGATTGAATTTACGCCCGAAGCTTCTATGTCGCAGTTACCAATCTTCGCGGCGCACCCGATTTTAGATCAGGACTAAAACGCGAGAAGCGGTGCTTCATGTCATGTGGGCTGTAGCTTTATACCCAACAAGGAAAGGAAACACTTGCCCGCTTTCGCCTACTTGCCCTCCCTACTACGTGGCCAAATGCTCCTGCTTGCCTTCTTACTTTCCCGCTACGACACAGGAACGCGCATTGCAACCGCACAGCAAAATGCGACACCATAATACCAGGAATTCAACTCACCTGCTGTCAGAATGGTTTAGTCGGTTCCTTGTTGCTAGGGCTGCCCCTGTCATCCTTGTGGATTGCCCCACAAGACATTTTACATCTATCCTTTCTTGAACGTCTGCCACTTCTACTGACGTTCTAGTAACAGTGACATGTATTCCATGGGCAGGGTCCGTGTGCGATGACGTTGACGAAACAACGAACGCCGAAGAACGAACAACATCGCATCAAGAGAGTTCACACACAACGATATATGCACACGATGCACTTCAGCTATCTGAAAGAAAACGAGGCCTTACAGCCATATGAGCCACAATACTCAATCAAATGAAAGACAGGTCCAAATTGACTCCACCAATAAAGGTAACATTAAAATAATAAGCTCATGATAGATGATGCTAATAATAAGTACAGCATTAAATATATGTGT